>NW_008349073.1:4153770-4165778 GCF_000622305.1 Nannospalax galili | reverse complement strand
TTATTTTTATTTATAATTAATTATAGGTTACATAACATTATTAATTATAGTTTCAGAAAAGAAACTAAATAAAAGAATTAGAAGATAACATTGATGTAACTTTCCAGAAATTAGAACAAAATAAGATAGGGAAAAAAGTCAGTAAAGAAATAATAGATTTAAGGAATCATTCTCAGAAGCACAAGATCTACACAATAAGAACTCTAGAGAAAGGAAGTTTTGAAATGAGATTAGACAAAAAATGGAAAAGATTGCCCCAAATAAAACTACATTAAATTCTAAATTGAACACAGGACTCCTGTTCAGGGACCCACACTCTGAAGAATCTGATTTTCTATGCTTTGGCTATTTGTGGTTCTTTGGGTCCATTGCCCTCTGTTGCATGAGGGAGCTTCATTGGTGAGAGTTAAGAGATGCATTAGTATTCTCTCTATCCCCTCTTCTGTTATATTCCATGAGGCTTAGGTATAGAAGTTCCATTGTAGATGTGTCACCTAGGGTTGGGCATACCAAAGACACTTACTCTCTGTATGTGACCAGTTGTGGAACTCTATAATAGTCTCTGTCACAAAAGAAGCTTCTTTGATGAGTGGTGACTGACATACTTTTTTCTAAATATAAAGATGCATATTTAGTATATAGAAAGAAATTACACTTCCTAGGGATATGACAGCCTTAGGGTTTCCTCTAAGATCTATAACCTCTCCAGCCATGTTTATTTGGCTATGTTTATGGCGCCACACATGAGTTCCCTCATGGTGAGAGGACTATAAGTCCAATTAGATAGCTGTGTATTAACCCCAAGATAAAGGGTGCCTCTACTGCACCACTGTTGTTTGTTGTGCTGGTTACTGTTGTGTATTAGGCTTTAAAGCTAGGGTTGGACCACCAGTTGATGTTCTCCCTTAGCAGCTTGCATAGCCTTTCCTAAACTATGATAGCTAGCCTTCAGGGAGGTAGCTTCCAGGTCAGTTCCAGCTTCATTGCTCCAAGTCCTATCTCCAAGGTATGTCCCTTATTCATCAATAGGAGATTACCTTCAAGTTCTGGGAGGCAAGTTAAGGGTTCAGTGACAATTGTGGAAGAGGATGCAGAGAGATTGTAAGAGCCAGGGGAGGTGGTGCATGGCCATATGGAAGCAGGCTTTGGGGACTTTGCTCATGTGAACTTACAGAAATGGTGTCAGCATGCACCAGTTCCATGCACACTCAAGCAGACAGACACCCAGCATGGAACTTGGGAAATGAAATGAGCAGTAGGCCCCAACCTTGGCTAAGTAACTATTGGCAAATGATTGCTCACAGGTGAGGAAGAGTTGATTGGTTTTTTTTTTGGTCTTTTTGAGACAGGGTCTCCCTGTAGCCCCAGCTGTCCTGGAACTCACTATGTAGACCAGGCTGGCACTGAACTCACAGAGATCCACCTGCCTCTGCCTCCCAAGTGCTGGGATTAAAGACATGAGCCACCACGCCCAGCTGAGTTGATTTTTTTTTTTTTAAGGGAGAAATCCTAGATAGGCTGACTAGATGCCAGCAGATGAGCTTGCACTGAGGGATAACTGGCTACACTAAACTGAATCAATATTGAATCAATAGGCCTTAACATATATAACAGAATGTATGAAATCCGATGGGGAGATATAAGGGGTGTAGATGGGGGAGGCGTATGAAGATGATTAAAATGTTGTGTATGAAATACAAAAATTCAGTAAAAATATACATTAAAGATTTTAAATTTAAAAGTCCTGCCACGATTCTCACACAACAAACATATGCAAACACAGGCACATTCCTTGTTGAGATTTCAAAATACTGGAAGAAAACAGAACTGTTTTTAAACAGATAGGGGGTTGCATTAATAGAGTCATAAAACAAAAAAGAGAAATCAAAAAAGGATACTGACCTTAACGCTTCGTCTCTTTCACTGACTAGGTTTCATAGACAGTGCTATGCATGTTACTGACAGAGAAAGGTAATTATCAGCCTTACCCGGCCATGAATCCTGTTAGCTACAATAACAACAAACGTGTCAAAATATGCTCACTGGTATATAGTGGCACAAATATTATAGTAGTAACCAATCACTTCCTGATTGAATTTAAGGCCTGCTTCACAAGATGGAGTCCATACCTAACACTGTTATCAGGGTCAAGGACCTGTAGCTAGGTAGGTCATAGGCCATTACTTTAGTCGTCAACTTGACACATCTGGATAAAGGAAGTCGCAATTGGACTTCCGTGTAGTCATGTCTGTAGAGCATTTTCTTGATTTTTGAGTGATATGGGAGGGCCCAGTCCACTGTGGGAAGTTCCACCCCTGGGCAGGTTGTTTTGTATTGTATTAGAAAGCAGGCTGAGCCTCGGCCATGGGAGAAAGCCAGTAAGCACCTTTCATCCATGGCCTGTGCTTCAGCTCCTGCCTCCAGGTTCCTGCCCTGAGTCCCTACCTTGGGGTCCCTCAGTGATGAACTGTAACTTGGGAAATCTAAGCCAAATAAACCCTTTCCTCCCCAAGTTGGTATTGGCCAGGGTGTTTTGTCACAGAAATGGAAAGCAAACTTGAACAGGCAGAACCTACTTTTGTCATTCTGCTTAATATAAGTAGCATTAGACTGACTCATAATGACTTATTGTTATACCCATAAGGTAGTGCATCAACTCTCACCAGACAAAGTTTTTCTTGAAGTAGTTGTTGATTAGCTTAGAGACCCACCGGTGGTCAATATGCAGAGAATAAGAGATTGCAAAATGCCCTGAATAGAACACTATATTGCACCGTCTCCACCAAAGGTTCAAGGACCATCGTGGAAGGAATAGAAAGATTGTAAGAGCCAGGGGTGTTAGATGGATACAAGGAATCCATTTTGTCTGCACACCAAAGAGTAGTTGCACGTATGAACCCATAGTACATGTGATAGCATGTACAAACTTGCACAAATCCAAGCTAGACAGGGTCCCAGTATGGATGGGGGAAGTGGGTAGGAAGCCCCAGCCTTAGTAGAGGATCTATGGACAATTGTTATATGCTGGGAGAAGGATAGTTAGTTTCCTTACTCGTGTGACACCTGGTAGGTTGATCAGACTCCAAGGCATAGAGTCACACCCAAGAGCACTTGGGAAACACAGATTATACTTGATAAGCTTTAGAAAAAAGAGACAAATATGAATAAAATGACAAATAATCCAGGTGTGGTGGTGCACACCTTTAATCCCAGCCCTCAGGAGGCACAGGCAGGCTGATCTCTGTGAGATCCAAGGCCAGCCTAGTCTACATAGTGAATTCTAGGCCAGCTAGAGATATAGGGAAATTCTGTCTCAAAAACACCCCCCCAAAAGACAATAATAGAGGATATGAAGTAGGGGAGTATAGTTAAGAATGGGTGGAGAGGTGGGTGGGGGGGTCTCAAAATGAACAAAATAGATTGCATGAAATTCTTGAATAATTAAAACATGGTTTACATGTGTAAGTGTGTGCCTAACTATATGTAAATGTACCACATGCATGCCTGGTGCCCTCAGATGTGAGAAGAGGGCATTGGACCTTATGGAACTCGAGTTACAAGTGGTTTTGAGCTGCCTGATGTGGGTGCTAGAACCTAATGAGGGTTCATTGCAAGAGCAGCAAATGGGGGGGCAGGCAGGAGAGATGGTTCAGTGTTTAAGAGCATTAGCTGCTCTTGTAGAGGACCCAGATTTGACTCCCCAGCATTCATACAGTGGCTAACAACCATCTGTAACTCCAGTTCCAGGAGATAAGAAGCCCTCTTCTGACTTCAGCAAGCATTGCTCATCATGGGTATACATACATGCTTGCAATACACTCATACACATAAAATAAAATTTTTTTAGAAAGCATTTTTTTTAAAAAGAGCAGCAAGTGCTCTTAATGACTGAGCTTTCTCTCTAGCCCTAAATAAATATCTTAAAAGATTTTGAGAACATTAACACCCTGCTACCCAAAAAAGTTGTTGCAAAGAATAGGCCATCTGAAACCTGAGATTCAGGAAACAATGTAGTATCTATTCATCTTAAAGCAAAGCAATTTTCAATCCAGATCTTGGCAACTTATTTTTAAGCATAATAACATTAAGTGAGAGTACTATGAGGCATTTTTAAATATTCACATTCTCAAAAGAAAACTTCCAGTTTTCATTCCCATGAGGCTATTGGTGAATATACTGCACCTAAATAAGAGATGAGAGAAAAAGAGAGAGAGCGGCTGAGGACTGATCATAGGAAACACGAGAGATTCATAGTATTCCTCCAGAATGACTGTAAAGGGAGACCCAGGGATACAGATGTATAGTAAACCTAGAGGGGTATTAGTTAACTTGCCCATGGTGAAAATAACGACTAAGAACAGAAACTTGTTGTCCAGCCAGCCAGCCATCCTTTGGGTAATTTTTGAGTTAATTATTTACCTTGAAAAAAAAAACCCCACTCAGGAATGAAACAAATAACTTTAAAAACTAATGATTATTAGTTACAGGACAATAAAAAATCTGCAGAAATCAAGGTTGAGCAAAGCACACTGGGCACATCTTTAACAGAAACCATATGGCAATGAACATGTAAGATGGGCTTGCATCTCTATTGAGAGGATGGCAGCTTAGGAGTACAGTGGGAGAGGAAGACAGGTATAGGCGCTAATCTGGGTATTCCACATGAGAAGTCATTATAAACTGATAGAGTAGAAAAGTAAGAGCAGAAAATGTGTCGGCCAGTTATTTGGAAACAAATCCTAAAACACAACATCAAACCCACTCACTTAAAATGATGAACATCACTACCTTTGAGTATCTGAGAATAGAGACAGAAATATCAGGGGTTGGCATTTTCCAAATATGCCTTATTGAAATAATGATTTTTAATTATGTGATTTTAAGTCGTGTGTATATGTGTTAATAAACATATTTAACCAATGGGTTGAAATAAAACTATAAAAATATCAGTGGCAAAAAGAAGATAATAACAAATGAGGTTTAGAATTAAAAATGACTGGTCAAGCAGATGTGGAGGGACACGCCTTTCATCCCAGCACTCAGGAGGCACAGGCAGGTGGATTTCTGTGAACTTATGACCAGCCTGATCTATATAGGAGTTCCATGCCAGCTGAGGATACAAGGAGACCCTGTCAAAAAAATAAAAAGACTGATCAAATATGAATAAACTCAATAATATTGGAGTAAAGGATACAATTCACATTAAAAAAAATTACTGATATAGAGGTCAACTTAAAAATATCAAACAATGAAGGAAAAGGGGAAAATAATGGGAAAATGTTGGAAATAAAAGACAGATGATTGAGAAAAATATGCATAACTATATTTCCAAAACCTTTAAATAATTTTTGTGGAAAATAAAACATTTTTTGAAGAAATATTTCAGTGAATTTGTTGAAGGTTAACAAAAAATAAGCAGGAAGATAGGACCCTACTATATCCACTCTGGGGGACATTTACAAGTTGGGGAAAAATTACCAGTGTAATTCAAGCTTGATTTTAAAAGAAAATTTTTCATGTATATTTGAAATATATTTCATATATTTCTATTTCATATACTTCATATAAAATGCAAGAGAAAATGAATCATAACAGTTTTAAAATAAATTCTTATGATCATCTAATTAATAACCTGTCAAATTATTTTCAACATTTAAGTACTAGCAGGAAGCTTTGTAAGATCTGTAACTACTCAGAAAATATAACATATAAAAAGCATTTTATTGAAAAATCATTGCCAGAATAGATAATGCAGTCTGCTGAATATTTAAACAAATTTAAGAGATGCAGAAAATCCATAAATAACACAAAAGATGTGATAACCAAAACCTATAAGAAATCTACAACATTGTGAGCAAACTGGTTATAAAACCAGATTCAACTATAAAAAATGCTTGGAAATGCTGCATAAATATAAACCATAAAATGATATTATAATAATCAGGATACAAACCCCCAGGTCTCAATGAAAATTTAACTTGTATGTGCTTTTATGGGTGAGAAAACACATAAGAAAACTGTCAGAAAAATGACAAATTGTCAAAGTGTAGACCTTAGAGAAAATGTTTTTAAAAAGATGGATTATAGAGAAATTCTTAATAGACTTAAATCTTGTTTAGGCCGCATGTCTTGATAACATATTTTAGTAAAACTAGAAATGAATAAAAGTCATAAACATAAAATGAAACCATTTAGAAATGAAAACCTTTCAATAAGTTGGTCAAAACTACAATTAGAACATTTTAGAAATAAACTATAACAAAGACACTACAAACTATGCTCACGTAATATTGACAAATCTTCATTTAAAACAAAAATATTCCTCAATGAGTTTATTATAATACAAGAATAATCAAAATTAAATTGACAGTATTCAGTAGGCAGTGAAACTACAAGAAGCTTACCCAGGAGAAGGAAGGAAGCAAGCAAAGCGGGGGTGGGGATGGGGGGTCATAGGACCTTCATCTAGGATTCCAGCCACAACTCCATCTTGCTTTCCTCCAGCTACAAGTGATCTTAGGAGATGCTAAAGTGTGTAAGAAGTGGAAAATTAAATGAAAGTGGTACTCCAAGATTAAGCTCCATGAAGTCCTCATCCATGAGGACATATGACTTCACAGTGATAAAGTCATTTAGGTTACTCCATATCCCTGTAAAAAGATCCCTCATTCATGCTCTATAATTAAGCTCAATAAACTCATTAGTTCATCAAGCTGGAAAAAAGGGTCCAGAAAGCTAAGGAATGTGGTGGGATGAATTGATAAGAATAAAAGATGTTAAAGAAAATGTTATAATGAATTAATTAAATAAAAATCTGAGAATAACTTTTATGGAATAGTCAATATAAACAACAGGTGCCCTCCTCTTCTTCAGTGATCCCTGAGTCTTAGAGGCAGAGGTCTGAAATAGCTGTCCTATCCAGGGATAGGTATTCTACAGCCTTTTTCTCTACACATAGACCAATTGTGGGTTTGATGTTAATCACCATCTTTTCTATAAGGAAACTTATCTGGTGAGAGTTAAAAGATGTATTTATCCCAAGTGTAGAAGTTGTATTGAAGATGTGCCACTTAGGGTTAAGTGTCCCACAGACACTTATTCTCTGTGTTTGAGCAGTTCTGGAATTCTGTAAGAGTCTTCAATTTTGCATAAAGAAGCTTCTTTGATGAAGGGTGAAAGGTACGCCCCTCTGTAAATATGAGAATGTATATTTAGAGTAAATTAAGAAATTACTTTGGTCTATGGAGGTGGCAAATGTAAGCTTTTCTGTGGGATCTATAACTTATCCAGTCTTGTGTTACACATGGTGGAAAGATTTTAAGAGTGAGAGGTGGAGCTGGTGTGGTGGTTTGAATGAAAATTTCCACCATAGGCTCCAAGTATTTGGACATTTTGTTCCCAGATGATGGTACTATTTTGGGAGGTTTTAGAAGGTGTGGCTATTCTGGAGGAAGCACGTCACTGGGGGTGGGCTTAGAGAATTCTTAAGCCTTGCCAGATCTCTGGTAACTCTCTTGCTTCCAGTTCCTGCATGATGATGTGAGAGCTTGGCTTCTGCTGCTCCTGCTCCAGCCACCTCCAGCCACCATGCCTCCCTGCCATGACGGATTGTAATTCCCCTGGAATCGTAAGCTCAAATAAATTCTTCCTTCTATAAATTGCTTGGGTCAGTGTTTCTATCACAGCAACAGAAAAGTAACTAATACAGCTGGCCATTTACTATATGAACTAACAGCAATGGTGATAGCATGCACAAGTTCTGTGCAAGCTCAAACCAGACAAAAATTCCACATAGACATAAGGAATTGGGTAAGAAATTAGTACCCCAACTAAGGAACTTTTGGCAGTTGATGGCTACTGGGAGAGGGAAAGACAGTTTCATACAGGGTTGGGACTCTGTGGGCCCAGTGAATGGATCCACATTGAAGAAGATAGGGGGGCAAAAAACATATTTTACAGGACATATTACACATACATACACACCACACCACACACACACACACACACACACATGTGTATGTGTGTTCATTAAATTGGACAAGGGTCAGTCAGAGAATGTGAGGAGAGAGGAACAGATTTAAATGTCATCAAACTATATTGTGTTAAAATGACAAAAAATGAAATAAAAATACAGAAATCCAAACAAACAACAGGTAGCAAGTCTAATGGAGAAACAAAGAAACAACTAAAAATCATGGCCTACTTATGAGGCATAGCTACAATAACAGATACCAAAAAAGGAGAAAAGTAATGCTATATTTTGAACTTAAAATAGTATGTAATATTGATGAATAGTCCTTTAAACTACTCTGATCTCTCAGACCTAAAAATATCATCTGTGACATTGTTGTTTTCTTTAACTCTTTCTTAGTTTTCATCTTTCTTTCTTTCTTCCCTTCTTTCTTAACCCAACCTTAAACAATATTTTAAGCCTGCTGTTCCATCATTTTCATGTGAACTAGTTTTTGCAATCTACTTTTCACTAGTACTCATGATCGCATCAGTATTCCAATCTAAAGACCTATCAATCAATCTTTTTGTTACTTTTATGTTACGTGCATGAGTGTATTGTCTGTGCAAGTCCCACATGCAATGCCCACAGAGGTCAGAAGAGGGCATCAGATCGATTAGAACTGGAGTTATAGATGGTTGTTAGATGTCAAGTGGGCGCTGAGAACCAAACTCAGGTCCTCTGCAGGAGCAGCCAGGGCTCTTTACTGCTGAGCCATCTCTCCAGTCCCATCCATCTTATCTTTTCAAAAAATCTGAATGCTAACACAGTTTTCTCTCCTGCTGTTATGACAAGTACAGACATAGTTTTACAGTCAATGATTTCTGAGGAATCTTTCTTTATCACAGATCCTAACTATTTCCGGGTTTCAAAGATCTTTGTTGCACTTCAATCCTGATCCAGTTATTTACAAACAAAGACAGTGCCAGCAGCCTGGTGACTAATCACGCAGGAGCATAAAGCTTGTATAAAAAATGTTTTCCACCCATGCTTGAGTAAATAACTTCCCACACATGCTCATGTGGACAACCTTACTTAAATTAAGTGGTTAGTACACTCACAAAATGACATAGAAGTAGGAGGAAGAAAAAGAAGGGCTTCAGCAAAGAGGGAGGGGTGTGAAAGGGACTTATGGGGGAAAACACACTAAAATTCATATGTACATGTCTGAAACTGTTAAAGAATAAACTAAAGTAAGTAAATAAAAGGGATTAACCACCTGACATTCTTCTAGGCATTTCTAGTTTTCCAAATCGATTTCATACCTTCTATCAGTCACCAAATACACTTTCTTTCCCTCTTAGTCAACACGGTTCTTTCCTGCCCTACTGGAATCACTCATCATATGGCCATTCCTTGAAGACCATGAGAGAATCACAACTTGCTATACTTTGTTTTCTATTCCATCCTCCATACAGAAATTGGAATGGGACAAAAAATAATATTCCAGCCAGATATCATTACCTGGGAGGCAGAGGCAAGAGGATCCTGAGTTTGAAAGTATCCTAGTATACACATGACGACCCTGTGTCAAGACCACAAATAAAGTACTTTGAGCATTCTTTTACTTGCATACTTCCCTCATGAAAAATTTCAATTACTTTTCACCGATTACAAAATAAAATTTAAAAATTAGACACATGACTTCAATCGCTCAGAAAACTCGCCCCAAATATTTTCTGAGCATTGTGTAAAATCAAACATAATGGAATTACATGGTTCACTTAATTCTTGTATTCCTCTTTTCCTACAGATGTCTCTGCCTTCTTTCTGTGATTATCTATTCTTTTTAATTTTTAATTTGTTTTTATTTTGTATGTGTATGAGTGTTTTGCCTTCATGTATGTAAGTGCATCCTATGCATGTAATGCCTGTGGAGAGCAGAAGAGGGCAACAGATTCCCTGTACTGGAGCTAAAGGTGCCATGTGGATACTGGGGTCCTCTACAAGAGAAGTCAGTGCTCTTTACTGGCCATTCTGCAGCCCCAATGATTTATTCTTATGTTCACTCTACCGAGATGACCTTCTTTCATTATTATTCACTAAAGCACTACTATTTCCAGAGTGCTTTGAAATGATTCCTTTATAAATCCTTCCCTGATCACTTAATTCGTAAGTTGTCTTTCTCCTTTTACCTCCACAATTGTCTTTGTTATCATTTGTGTGAAATTTCATTACGCTCTAATGTCATAATTAACTACTTTATTAATTTCTGTCTCCTTTAAAAGAGGGATGGTGCCTAATACATGCTTTAAATATGCCTTATACTTTAGATGTTTACTGCATTACTTAACCTAGTGTTCCACCAAAACAGAGCTAATGATATTTTTAATGTAGAATCTCTAGAATACCTAATCTAATTCTCAACATTAGGAAAAAACAGCAAAATTCAATAAAGTAAATATGCACTTTAACAATTTATGCATTTATGTGAATCACATAATACAACCTAATACCCTAAAATCTATTTCTGTACACTTTCTCTTCATTACACATGATTTACTTGCTTGAATCTCCAGTTAACCTCACTCTGAAGTTTAAAATAGAATATATAATGACAAGACTTCCAAGTTCTTACCACGTATCAAATGCTATTCAATGCAGTTTAGCTAGCTGCATATTTGAAATAGTTACATATGTTGCTGTGTTACGTATTTTGGTATATCTTTAAATGCAAAAATCTGTCTTGATACTTATGATTATAAATTTCTAGGTTCCAATAAGAAAATCACCCTTTATAACTTAAAAGTTTCCTTGACTTGGGCATTTTGAAAATCTCTATCTTTAAATTAATATTTGGGTTTGAATGTGGCTCTGTATCCCTGATATGCAACTTGCTAACTGTATTTCTCTGAGCTTCAATTTTCCTGTTTATGCAAGCAGATAAATAATATCTTACTTCAAATGAGTTTCTTGAAATTGAACGCATTAATCTACATAACAGGTTTGGACTAGAGTAGACACAATAGACCTACTTAGTAGGATCAACAATCACCATCCTGTCCCATCTCCACTCTTACATACTGATTCTGCTCAACATTGTGACTAATGCTATTTTCCTCAGAACAATGCTTCCATCTTTGTGTTTGATACAGGGTCTATCTGTGTAGCCATGATAAATCTGTGATCCCCCTGCCTCCATCTTTCAAGTGTTCAAGTTTCAGTTCTGCATCAGCATACTTAGTTACAAGAAAAATTCAACTTATCTATTGGTGATTGCTTACATAAAAATGAATATTTTCTATGAGAAAAGCATATGAATTATTTGAGAAATTTCAAATATTCTAGTTATGTATAGAAAACGTATTCTTAAAAAGATAGCTCTGGATTCACCCTTCCATCTCCCCCGCTGTTCTCTACTCCTAGTTTGGGCCCTGCGCCATTCCTACTCTTGGGGCCCCAGACACCTGGGGAACCAATACTGCTTCCTGATCCTTTTCACCCAGAACAACTTAATGCCTTTCTTGGGCCCCAGGAGCACCGCTTCTGGACCTGGCCCTGCCCTCACCTCTCTCTGCTTCCAGGGACCTGCACCACCAGCTAACTCTCCTAGCCTGCACTCCTATCCTCAGGCCTCTTGGGGTAAGTCTATAGCGCAGCCCTCCATGCCTTGACTCCCCCAGCCACATTCACCCTTCCAACTCCCCCACTGCTCTCTACTAGTTTGGGCCCTGCGCCATTCCTAGTATTGGGTCCCCAGACACCTGGGGAAACAATACTGCTTCCTGAACTTTTTCACCCAGACCAACTTAGTGCCTTCCTTGGGCCCCAGGAGCACCGCTTCTGGACCTGGCCCTGCCCTCAACTCCCTCTACTTCCCTGGTCCTGCAACACCCCCCAGCCTCTTTCTAAGGATGACAGCCTCTTTCTGGGGCTCCGAGGCTTACCTTTCCTCCCCCTGACCCTTTGGATCCAGTACAACCCAGCTACTCAATCCACTCCCTGGGAAATCTTGGGGCTTCTTCCCTCCCCATCTGCCTTTGCATCCCTGCGTGGC
>NW_008349073.1:4149871-4150318 GCF_000622305.1 Nannospalax galili | reverse complement strand
AAGATGAAATCATGAAATTCGCAGGGAAATGGATGGAACTAGAAACTGTTATACTAAGTGAAGTAACACAGACTCAGAAAAAACATCGACATATGTTCTCCCTCATATGTGGATCCTAGGATCAGACTCTGAGAAATAAGTATGCAAACAGATATAACTGTAGGAACCAGGACAAGGGTAAGGAAACAGTGAGGTAAAGGAAAAGAAATAACCTGAAGGAGAAGAATAGTAGGTAACAGGCCTTAATAAGGGAGATATGGTTAAAAATTGGGTTAGTCTAAGGGAAGGGGGAGGGAAGGGTTTATGAGGAACCCAGGGGATAAGGAGAGAGAAGAAGCTCAACAGAGGTAGGATCATAGGAGCAAGGGTATTAGTAAGGAAGAAAGGGGGGAAGTGGTAGCACCTTAAGTGGGAAAACCATGATACAGGGGTGAGACGATACAAGAA
>NW_008349073.1:4138234-4148501 GCF_000622305.1 Nannospalax galili | reverse complement strand
GTAATAAAACCCTTCTTCTGATTTAAAAAAAAAAAAATTTATTGAAAAAAAAATGGACTTTGCCAATCAGAGAAGTCAAAACAAGAAACTCTAAAAAATAATACCAATTTATGAAATTCATAAAGCTAATGAATGGAATGAATTAAATTTAGCTCTATTAGTTTTTATTGCCAATCAAATATATACTTGGTAATTCGCATCTCTTTTGCCCATTGAGGCAAGTTCTCTTGTCCCCACCAGTTTGTGTCTTAATGTTGATGGTCAGTGAATGTGTCCCTTTCAATACCTGTCTAAGAGAAGAACAATTGTCTAGTTCTTCAGACATCTGGGCATTTTGTTATTAAGAAATGAGTAGCAATCAGAAGTCCATAGAATGCTGGAGCTTGTTGGAGTCCTATGATGCTTCACAAAGATCTTTAGAACTCCGGGCCAACCTGTCAAGGTAGTTCTGCCTTAGGGTTTATTTTTACATTTTCAATGGCAGCTGAAGAAAAGAGTTCACTTCCTAGAAAAAAGTGATCTCCATGTATACACCCTTCATCTTGTATGTGAAGAAATGGGACCTGAAAGTTTGAATGGCCTGTGAAAAGGCAGAGAGGACTCATACTTTCCAAGGTATATAAATAAAATAAACTCATGCCTTTTATTAATAAAATCAGCATTGTTACTAACTTAAAAAAAAAGATAGGTCTGAAGTATCCATCATTACTTTGTTGTTATGTGTTCACATATTCTATGTACTGTATTCATTTTGATATTTCTAAATAAATAAAGTAGTACATTTCCAAAGCATCTCTTTTTTCATTTTAAATATGGAAAGAGAATAGTAAAACGTCATCTTTGTTTAAGTTCCTGGAGACATTTTTTTTTCTTGACCAAGGTGTTCCAAAAAATGAAATTGTAACCTGAATGAATGAAGCTCAATAGAATATTTGCCTAGACTACAGTATGTCTCTATTTCCAAAGTACGGCATCAACTCTAATACACATAGTCCAGCCAAGTAACCTAAACTCAGTGAGCTCCCAGAAGGTAAGTCAACTGCATGGGTCACTTGTGAAATATAATTACATTGCATTTAAGTGAGCAAGCCCTTTTCCTGTCTCTAGAGATTAGTTAAGTGATAATGCTGTGTCAGGTGCATACATGTGACTATAGATATAATAGGAAATGAAGTCAATGACATCTTATTAACCAAACCTAAAGAACATGTGAATTTCCGATGAAACTTGATATCTTTTCCATTGCCAGAGGCAGAGCAGTTATTTTCACTACTCACCAAGCCTCAGATGATGTGAATACTGTTTCCTTCATCTCTCGACATGCTTAGTACTTGTGTGTACTTTGTTTTCTTGGTTTGAGACAAGTTCTCCCAAAGTAGCTCAGGTTGGCCTGAAACTCAAGCTACTCCTCCTTCAGCTTGAGGGCTAAGATAACAGGTATGTACTATGACACTCAGCATTTATGCATTTGGGTTTTGTTGTTATTTTTAAATTTCAAGTCTTAGCCGGGCATGGTGGCACACGCCTGTAGTCCCAGCAATTGGGAGGCAGGGGCAGGTGGATCTCTGTGAGTTCAAGGCCAGCCTAGTCTACATAGTAAGTTCCAGGACAGTTGAGGCTACAGGGAGACGCTGCTTCAAAAAGACAAAAAAAAATTTCAAGTCTTATCTTTTGCATGTGCATATATAATATATCCTCAATATTTTATGTGGCTGAGAGACTATAATGGGGGTTTAAAATGGCCAAAATTTATTATATACAAGTATTAGACTGTTAAAAAATCTTAAAAATACAACTACAAAAAAGAAATACTAAATCGGTACATATGTAGTTGTATGATTCAATATTCCCAAATACAGAGATTTAAAGTGAGTTGTGTTACGTAGAACTGTCTAATATATTTAGATTCAGTTTGAACAAATGAAAAGTCACAGATCCATAATCAATAAGCTGTATGAAGGCAGATATAATAACTAGAAAGTTATAGCTAAAGTCAAAACATAAAGGTAGTACTGAAGAACACAGTTCGAGATAAGGAAGAGAATGGTAGAGAATGAGAGCCATGAAAGACAAGGGCATAATATAACACGATCTAGGAAGTTATTCACTTTCAAAGAGAAATCAGGACAGACGGTATCATTAACTAGTTATCTTATAAATGTTTTTACAAGGATCTTTGTTTTTCTCTTTTTTGACTTTTGTTTCTGCTTTCAGACTTCTTTAATGTCCCATGTGTTATTTCCTAGGACACTAAAATGTATGATTTTTTAAAAAATATTTTAAGAATATCACATTGTCGATATGGACCTGTTTTCGACAATAATTGAATATACTGAAAAAGACATGAATGAGCTGAGTTTGAAATTTCAATTGATGAAGCACAGATCCCTCTTATTTCCAGAAGCACATCACAGAAATGATTAATGTGTTGCCTACAACTCAAAATGAAGGGGCTAGAGTGATGAGAATAAATTATGATCTCAAAACTAAGGGAAAAATTTAAAACAAAACAAATACAAGGAACATAAATGACAGTATTCAGAACAGAAACACCACTCGAGCAAAACAGATGCAATTTATCTTTTTGATAGATTCATGGGATGCTTAATCCAATCCATGTAAACATAGGAGACTAAAGCACAAACTGCAAACTGATCCCAGGCCAAGCAAGCTGCCAACACAATTTTCCCAGCTGAAATTAAAGGAGCAGGTCAGGAACACGAAGAAAGGAGCTGTGAACTGGCCACTTGTATCAGTAGTTTATCCTCAAAGTCCTCCACGTAGAATCCAACAGGATCTGATTAAACTTGTGCCACTTTACAATTTGGACAACCCAAGAAACAGCTACAAACTATACTCCTCACTACCTAACTCCTTTTCTTGGCCAATTCATTCATTACTAGAAATTGGCTATTACTATAGCCAGACTTGGTGGCACATGCCTTTAAACCTAGCACTCAGGAGGCAGAAGTAGGCAGATCTCTATGAGATCAAGGCTAGCCTGTTCTACATATTGAGATCCACGCCATCAGGGACTATAGGTAGACCTGGGGTGAAGATAGGGGAGGGGGTATAAGTATGATTAAGATGTATTTTATGAAATGCACAAAAATTCAGTGACTATATATTGTTAAAAATGAAGGAAAATAATAAATTAGCTATTACCACAACATTTACAACTACTGTACTTGTTTTTTTTCTCTTACTTCTTTCTAAAAATATACTTTTTAATCAAATTTTGTGATTTTCATACAATATAATTTGATGGTATTTGGATCCCCTCCCCTTTAGGTACCTCTATCCACTGCACCCTACGCAATTTAATGTACTCTATTATATATACAAGGCCTATAGAATCTAATTGTGTCCCCAAATGTCCTTCAGTGTGGGTCTATCCATTGGAGACTGGTTAACCTACCAAGAAACCCATACTTGAAAAGACTGTCTCTGCCCCTCTGAGTAGCCATCTGTTGCTACAATTCCCTTATGTGGGGTTGGAGCTTCTTATCCTTTCCCCCATGTCTATGCTGAGATTTTTTTTTTTCTAGTTTGAACTTGCATGGGAGTTGTGCATGCCTTCACCATTGCTGTGAGTTCACATGAGTAACTAGCCAGCTGTCTGGAAAATTCTGTTTTCTTGTGGTCATCCATCACTTCTGGCTCTTACAGTCTTTCTACCCCCTGATTTGCAATGATCCCTGAGCCTTGGAAGAGGAAAGTTTGATATAGGTGTTCTATTCAGGGATCAGCACTCTGCAGCTGCTTGTTCTCTTTATGATGGCCAGTTATGGGGTTCTGTGTTAGCCACGATCTGTTGTATAAGGAAGCTTCTCTGGTGAGAGTTGAGAGATGCATTAATTCTGCTAAGATGAGATGTATGCAGATCCTGGTTGGGATAGGAACACCTTGACCTGAGGAAGTCTGAGAGCTAAGATGGGGAGGCACTAGGGAGTCTCAGGGTTGGAGCTTCAAGCTGCAAGTCTGTTGCAGGGAAGGATCCCAGAGACCTAGACTGGGCTGAGAGCTAAGCTACCGCACTTGTTATATTGTCCTATATTCTGAATTGTTCAACACACTAATGCATTATTTATAAATATAATTGTTCTTAAATGGTTACAATTATAATCAACTATTGCACTAATTTAAATACTAATTTATTCTCAGTGATATTTGACAATTTACATTATTAGATGAAAATCATACTAGGCTTTTGTTATTGCTGTTCAACTTTTATAGCTTTGTTTTGTTTCTCCATTGGTGAATTGTTTATTTGTGTAGACATAAACATCCAATTCTTTTGCTCTTGCTAGAACAAGTGTGAAATATTTATACTTTCAGAATGAATTCTTCTTTAAATATTATA
This sequence comes from Nannospalax galili, assembly GCF_000622305.1. Taxonomy (NCBI): domain Eukaryota; kingdom Metazoa; phylum Chordata; class Mammalia; order Rodentia; family Spalacidae; genus Nannospalax; species Nannospalax galili. The sequence continues at coordinate 4,144,138 of NW_008349073.1, read as the reverse complement.
TCTGAAGACTCTCTGTTAAAAGTTGATAATATATGGAAAACTCTTTCCATGTGATCATCCATCTCCTTGGACTCTTGCAATCTTTCTACCCCAATACAGCAGATCAGTTATTCATATGAACTCACAGCAATGGTGACAGTACGCAAAAGTCCCACCTAAGCTAAAGCCAGACAAAATCCCAGCATGGGAATGGAGAAATGGATCAGAAACCCCACTTCTAGCTGAGAAACTATTGGCAACTGATGTCTGCAGGGAAAGGGAGATTCAGTCTCCTTTAAGGGTGAGACTCTTAGAAAGTTGACCAGGCTCTAGTAGATAAACCCACACTGAAGGGCATTTGGGGACACAATCCTGAGCCTATAGACCTGTGTGTGTGTGTGTGTGTGTGTGTGTACAGAAATTTTGAAATTTTGTGCATGTCTAGTCACAGAAGATATGAGAGGGGATCTAAATATGATTAAAATATATTGTATGGAAATCACAAAACTTCAATAAAAAATAATTTTTAACAAAATGGTAATATACATTAAAATCAACTAGATTTGCTATAAAAGGACATTCTAAAGAAAACTCATACCTCATAAGACTAACATAAAGTAATAAGTCTGACTACAAAACACCAAAGATGGAATTAAAAACAAGCATACTTGCATCTCAAAAGTGCCCCCCAAAACAATCTATGTGCTTTTTTTTTTTTTTACACTTTGTTCCAGAAATAAATTTTTCTGGAGTTAGATGCATATAGCTGGAAAAATATGTCCTTTTGTTTAAAGTTATTGAATGCAAGACACAGCACTTTGCAGCCACGAAAGGAAATGACTCATCAGAACAGATGCAGGTTTGATTAATTCCAATTCTCAAAGTGAGGCAAGCAGTTAAAATCTTGATTGTTTTGTTTTTCAGATTGGTACCTTTACCATAAAAACTCAAACCATGGCTCCAGGATGACAGTGCAGCCAGAGTTACAATGAAGAGGCACTTCTCTCACATAAAAGAAAGACAGGAAAAGTGTCCATGCTTATAGAGGTTAAGTGTGTTAGAAACTGTTTCTCTTTCAGAGGGAACTTCAATGATGCGTGAGACTTTTAAAAAGAAAGATGTAAACCCAAAGTCTCTAAGTACACTTTTGTCCCAAAACAAGAAAAAAAAGAAGTATTGGCCTCTAAAGTGAAAGCTAGTTCCATTCTATTGTTCTTGGTTTGTTTCTTTAACCAAATATAAAGGTCAAAATCCTTCATTGGTGTCTTCAGGTTAATTTAGAAACTATAAGCTACTTGAAAAATTCTGGATATAACAAAATGCTTTGTTTTAAATGGACAGGTCAACAGGACAACGTAAATAAGAAACACAAAGAAAAGCACAAGACAGAGACCATTATTGCCCTGGAAAATGGGCAGCCTGCAGGGAAGCAACTTCTCTTTTCCTGTGACATTGTTGGAAATACTGTCCTCAGTAGATACTGGCAAACTCAGCTGTGCCAGGTCAGTGATTGTCTCTTTGTGAAGTCATTTCAGAGAAGACAGTTTTGGAATCCTGGAACAGAGTCAGGGCAGCTTTATTAGAATGAGATAAGGTAATGTTCATAATTCAGCTCAACAAGGATACAGAATAATATAGAAAATGGAACGGTTACATTTCACCATTAGCCCATTCTTTTAAACTTTAAAAATTTATTATTATTATTATTATTATTATTATTATTATTGTTATTGTTGCTGTTGTGTTGTGCATGTACATATTTGTGCTGGATAGCTTTAGTGTCAACTTGACACACCTGGGTTGAGGGAGCCTCAACTGGGGAATTGCCTATGGCCATGTCCATGGAGCACCTTCTTGATTGTTGAGTGATGTGGGAGGGTCCAGCCCACTGTAGGTGGTGCCACCCCTGGGCATGTAGGCCTGTGTTGCATAAGAAAGCAAGCTGAGCAAGGGCCAAGGGAGCAAGTCAGTAAGCAAGGTTCCTCCATGGCCTGTGCTCCAGCTCCTGCCTCCAGGTTCCTGCCTTGAGTTCCTACCTTGGGCTCCTTGGGCTCCCTGATGAACTGTGACCTGGGAGATGTAAGACAAATAAACCCTTTCCTCCCCAAGTTGGTATTGGTCAGAGTATTTTGTCACAGCAATGGAGAAACAAACTAGAACAATATGTATATGATGTGTGTGTGTGTGTGTGTGTGTGTGCACGTGTGTGTATGAGGCAAGAGTGGGCACACATGCTGTGCACATGTGGAAGTCAGAAGGCAATTCCTGGAGTTGTTTCTCTCCTTTCACTTATACATTGGTTCTGGGGATCAAATACAGGTCACTAGCTTGAACAGCAAGTACCTTTACATGCTGAGACCTTGAACTCATTCTTTGATGATCCTCAGAGTCCTTGTACATTTTCTCTCCCACCAGCAGGAAACTTTCATTACTGCTTCTGTTTTCTTTTTAATAAAACCCATCTTCAAGCTTAGAATAGTATTTTTTCCAGTGTAGTAGAACTAAAATTGGCAACCATGAGAACATTTAGAAAATCACCTTCTGTGACTGCACAACCCTTTGTATTATCAAATGCACTGGTGATGGAGTTAAATATGAAACGATCCTACACCAGTGCAATGAGTTCTAATATTAATAAACGTTTAATTTTTCTCAGAAGTTTTAAATTACTAACTGTACTATTTTTTTTCGGTGTATATTTTTATTGAATTCTTGTGCTGTTTTTGCATGCCTGCTGTGATGGTTAACCTTGATTGTCAACTAGATAATACCTAAAATCACCTAGGAGACAAGCCTCTAGGCATGCCTGAGAAGGATTATCTTGACTAGGTTAGCCTCTGGCTGTACTTGTAAGGAATTGTTTAAATTAAGTTAATCGAGATGAAAACATACATACTAAGAGTGGGAGGCACCATTTCCTGGACTTGTGTTCTAAACTGAACAAATGGACAAAGCTAGGCAAGCAAGAGAACTCATTGTTCTCTTCTTCCTGATTGTGGACACAATGTGACCAGGAGCTTCAAGTTCTTTCTGCCTTCAGAAAAATAAAGCCTTACTTCCTTAAATTGTTTTTGACAGGTATTTTGGTTCAGCAACCTGTAAAGTAACTAAATGGGAAAATTGGTAACAGGAGTGGGGTTCACGTTATGAAAACCTGAAATGTACTGTGAGACTAGTTTGCAAGAGGAATGAGGAAGCACGTGGGACCTTGGGCTACAAAAGCCCTTGGATGCAGCCCAATAACCCCTGTATGCTGTTTCACAAACAGCATAGTTCATACAATATTTTTGAAAATTGACATATAATCTACATGGGACAACAAAAATATATTTCAAAGGAAATAATCAGAAAGCAGGAATAAGTTAAGTATCAGGAATTTAAGAATTAAGACAAATGGAGTGGCAGCGTAAAAATTCAGTAACAAGAGAGAGAGAGATCAATGTAAGGTGTCCTGACCTTCATTTTGCCAGAAGATGTAAGGAATATGAGTCACATGTGCAAGGCACTATGCTGCAGTTAGCTGTAAATCAGAACAAGTTCAGCACTGATCTTGAAGGTAGTATCAGTCACCAATTATGTCCAAACCAGGTGAAAAGCAGCAGGAACTCTTCAAACTTAGCAAGTCTCAAGCCCTATCTCAATTACTGTCACGCTGGATCACTCCTGATTTGATCACATTGTCTTGTGGTGCCAATGTTTCTTCTAAAATACCATAGACATGGTATTTTATATGAGGGGAAATATTTTTAAATCAGCACTAAAAAAGTCTCAATTGATTATGCAAGTTGTCCCACCTGTATAAACATATTTGAGTGCAAATTGGAATTTCCAGAAGCCCACATGGTATGAATGTAAACTATTATTTTAAATTGGAACTGAAAATTTCAATCTTATTTTTCTGCTGTGCAGGCTCAGTGTAATAGTAATGAGTTTACTGCCACTGAAAATGTCATGTGTTTCTGTTTGCAACTGAGTATGTTGTATTTTCTCTTTGAAATTCTCTTCGATTTCCAGAGTTGATCAGCAGCTTTGTAATTGTGTTAATAGACATGATCATTTTAGGATCTGAGAAGCCAAAGCAACAAATACATTGCCACTTAAAATCTAACCGTACAATGGAAAACTCCACTGTCACAGCAAAGGTTCATCTGTTCTTATGTATTAGCAGTAAGACAAACATCCTGTGCTATCTTTGCTTCATTCTTAAAAGATTTGGCTGAGCTTATATAAAGAATATTAAAATGTTTCCCAACTCATAATTTTTGCCTATATTAATTATTATATTAAATCTGATTTTTAACTGAAAGTCATTAGCAGCAAGGTTTCTAGTTGTAACTAATTGAAAATGTTCATCTGGCTCAAAAAAAATTTTTTAATATCATTATTCTATTTAATATAATAGCAGAAATTAATAAAGAAAAATTATATAAAATTACTACATTGCTGAAGTCAGAAATTCTAGAAAAAAATTCATTTATATTGTGATTTTTCATACAGCTGAGGAAAGGGCTCTTAGCCTTATGTTGTTACTTTTGAATGAGCCAATAAATAAATGAAAATCTCTGCATAGAGATGAAATGAACCAGTGAAATACCAAGGAGTTCAACATGAAATAGCAAAGTAACACCACAGATAACATTTACTGTTCAAAATATGCACTTATTCAATAAGAACATAGCATGGTAAGTAGTTGGGCCTGATACAGTAAATGCACTTTTTCTGTAACATGTTTCTCAGAGACCAAAGCTGTTATAATACAGTACTGTAATATGCCTGAAAATACCATTGTGAAGTAATTGTATTCTACTATAAAGACAGGGATAAGCAATTCTGGGATTGATGATGTTTAGAAATGGGATAAGGATAGTATTAACACTTACTGAAAATAAATTAAATGTATATTTACCAAGTTTTCTACAAGGAAGTCTGATAAAATATACTCATAAGTGACGATACTGTTATTAATTTCATTTTATCAGCCTAAAAATTCATTTGTTTTTCTAAATAATCTGCTTAATTTGAAATTTATTATAAAACATGCACGTTTACTACTCAAAATCAGCTGCATAATGTAACAGTTTAATAGTCACTTTTTCTTCCCGCAGACAGTTATTCTACATGAGCTACTGACCCTACCAGGTATCTACAAACTCAAATATGTATATGTATATATACATGTTAATATTTGTATTGCATGCATTTGACCCTGTTATACCTAATACAATTATCATTATTGAAGCATTCCATTTTGTGCCTTTTAAAGGAAAACATACAAAAATAGTTGAACAAAAGCCAGTTCTTAATGTTATCCAATATTATTATTGTAATGGACAGTACAGTCAGTGATCTGATCAACAGTATCTTTAGATTTTCTCTCAACTGACCATAAGTTATCTATTTCTTAATCATTACAAAATTAATTTACTCATTTCCTCAATTTAAAATTGGATATGTAGCATATAAGGCATTTTTTTCCTCACGGAGCAGTAATCAGCCGCTAATAGCTCCTCAGCTAATATTGATACTCTTTAAGAGAGAGATTCTAGATAGGCTGATTAGACTGCAGTGGATGAACTTACACCGAGGGACAACTAAGGACAAGCTTCACTTTTGATAGGCATTAACATAAATGACAGAATGCATGCATTAAGGTGGGGAGGGGATATAGGAAGGTGCAGATAGGGGAAGTTTTTAAATATGATTAAGATATATCATACAAAATGCAAAAATCCAAAAAAAAATACATCAAGAAAAATATGTAAGAAAATGTAATTTTTTTCTTGCAAACTTTACACATGCTATCTAGTGTGTCATCTTTATGACGGTTATTTCCCCAAATTCTAAAATTTGACAATATCATTCAGAGGACCAAAAGCAAATAATAAACTCACAAATTACCATGCAGGACTAGTCATTAAAAATATT
>NW_008349073.1:4106072-4138128 GCF_000622305.1 Nannospalax galili | reverse complement strand
ATCCTACAATGTTCTCCCTCATATTTGAGGAAAACTCTTTAAAAACTGAAGCAAGAAAGGATTCTAACTGTATCATATCCTCCCTAAGATTCTGTAACATTTTTGTGGTAAAAGAATATGTGTTCTCCAATTTTATCCCAAGCTATTTATCATGGACTTTTCATCATGTCTGGTTGGCCTTACAGCTAATTTTCTGAGCTTAATTGACAAAATAATCCTTATATTTTGTGATGTGTTTATTATACTGAGTTTTATCTATTCAAAGAAATGTAATCCTTCTTGGTTGGTAATGAAGTAATGTTCAGTTAATGTGAACTGAACAAGAAGTTTCAATGTTGTACATACTGTACGGATCTAAATTGCAAAATGAAATTCAGGTATGACATCTTTAAAAGAAGTAAAGCCATTAAATAAATCAGCACTAAATATAAAACCTACTCTTAAAATACTATTAAAAGAATATACAATTTGAAAAAGTCACAGAATCTATATTTGAAGATGATATGACCCTTTATCTAAGGGATCTTAAAGAGTCTAGAAGGAAACTCTTAGAACTGACAAACCCTGTCAGCTGAGTGACAATGTACAGAACAATATACCAACGTCTGTAGCCTTCTATATGACCATAATAAATATGTTGAGAAAAAACTCAGGAAAATAATTCCATTTACAAAAGCCTCAAAAAAGCCTTCTAAGAATAAACCTAAACAAGGAAACGAAAGACTGCACAATTAAAACTTTGAGGCATTAAACTTCTTTCTTGAAGAAGGCACTGAAAGACAGAAAGACCACCCATACTCCTGGGTCAGCAGAATGAGTATTGTGAAAATGGTTATAATACAAAAACATTCTACAAATTCAATAAAATACTCATCAAACCTCCAATAATATTCTCACAGAAATAGAAAAAAAAAAAAAGCAAAGTTGACATGGAAGCACAAACTATCTGGGATAACCAAAGCAATACTGAGCAAAAAGAATGATGCTGGCAGTATCACTGATCAATAAAAGTGATTTCAAGTTGTACTACAGAACGATAACGACAAAGGCAGGATGGCACCAGACCAAACATGGGCAAGACAGCAATGGAATATAATACAGGACTCAGAGATCAGTGCACGCAGCTACACAACGGGTACATCGGAATAAAAGGCTCTTCAACAAACAGTGCTGGGAGCACTGGATATCCACAGGCAGAATGAAGCTCGGTCCCTACCTCTCACAGTTTAAAAAAATCAGTCCCAAATGGATCAAACTCCTTACTGAAATATCTAAAATTAAGAAACTGTTAGCATGAAAAAATAAGGAAAATAAGATATAAAGATTGCAAAAACTTGATCAATAGGACCTCAATCACTCAGGAAATATTACCAACAATTAGAATCGAATTGCACGAAACCAAAAAGCTTCTGTAGAGCAAAGGAATCAAGTGAAGATACAGCCTACAGAACGGGGGTAAACTATTGCTAACTAAACATTTGACAGAGAATTAATATCTAGAATAAACAGGACACTCAAAAAGCTGAACATCAAGAAATCTAAAAACCTTATCAGTAAATGGGCTAATGAACTGAACTGACAGTCACAGAATGATGAAGTGCAGGTGGCCTATACAAATATGAAAATATTTTCAATATCACTAACCATCAGAGAAATGACAAGAAACACTACACTCAGATTCTGTCTCACCCTAGTCAGATCAGCAGTCATTGTGAACAAATATTGGTGAGAATGAAGATTACAGGGATATCCATTTCTTTTGACTAGCACTTTACCCCTAAGCAAGAAACTGCAAGGTGTCTCAGAAAAACTGAATCAAGTGTGGAATAGTAGTTGTCAGGGCTTGGAGGCACAGGGATATAGAAAACTCTTTATCCACTAATATTAATTTTTGATTAGAATAAACAAGCTCTAGAGATCTGTGCATCATTGTATCTACAATCAACAACTGCACACCGTGCACTTAAAATGTGTTAAGAGGGTAGATAAATGTTCTTACTATAAAATGCAGCTAAAGGCTAGCTATGCAGATTTTTGTATTAAATAAGCTAGCTGGTGAAGAAATATATAAAAGGGGGGGCAGAGAAGGAAAAGGAAAGTGCTTACCCACCACTAACAAGTCTCCAGTTAGGAAAGAATTTGATTCTCACTTAGGCTCCTCCCTGCCCTCTAAGAGGTATGAGAAGAGGAAAAGAGGTTGTAACGTGATACTCAAAAGATAGCCACCATCTATGTCCACCACCACCCCTTGCTTGCAAGCCTCAAATCATTCAGCTGGCTAAAATAACAGGTCTAGCCTACAATGGGGCTGTAGAGAGTAAGCTTTGAATATGATCTGAAATTACATTTAAAAGTTTTTGTTTACTTATTTATTTTAGAGACATTATTTTACTATGCAACTGAGGCTGGCATTGAATTCATATTTCTCATTTTTAACACCCCAAGTTCTGGGATTACAGTTATGAATCAAGTCCATTGGCTTAAATAATATCTTATACCTTTAATTTCTAGGGAAACTATAGAATCTGCCCCCAACTATTTAAGGGGTGAGAAAATAATATGGCAAAACAAAATTTAGTAAAGTGAAGCGGTTACAATAACAAATAAGAAATGTAGCTGCTTTTTTACATCAGTTTGAGGTTTTTCTATTTGGAAAAGCCAAAATAAGACAGAAGCTTCACTACTGAGTATCTTACCTTTTAACTTATTCCTTCCCAACACAAATTTGGTGCTCTGCACATAGAGAATCTCAGGCACAAAATAAACAGGTTCATATTCACATCTGTATTAACCGGAAGAAAGGAATTTCCAAAACGTATTTCTAAATCATCTGTTATTGTTTTCTTTAAAATTAATTTCAAGCAACATTGGTATTTCATGGATGATGACAATCTTTAAACAATTTAAGGCTAAATGGACTAACTTAACCATCTAGCTCTGTGGTTTACATTTCTATAAACAAATGTCTCTCTGTGTCTGTCTCTTGGTCTCTCTCTTCCTGCACTTTATATACCATTACTTTAGCTTTATATAATTGCAAACTTCAGTGCAATGCTCATGGAAGTCAGAAAAGGGCATCAGATACCCTAGGACTGGAGTTATAGTTTGCTGTCAATTATGACTTTATATTTCAGTTCACCTATACTCCACTACTGGGATATAACATAAAATAGCATAGGATGAATGATCCTTGAATTGTTGAGCATGAACTATGGTATGAACCCAACACATCTGTCAGGTAAGATTTTTTTTTTAAATTATAACTTTAGCAATCCAAGCAGCAACCCACACCAGCTGCAATAGCCATATTCATAAGCACACACTAAAATTAGAAATTAAAAATAATTTTCATACTGGTAGGTAACAACTCACAAAAGACTAGGAGTCTCTAAAGAAGTTTTAATAGGTGGCAACAATGAATGATTTACTCTTCCTAGTCTCCATTTTTGGAAAGGTGACGAGCTCATGAAAAACACCTTCCTTAACATGACTGATACTAAATTATAAAACTATTGAAAATTCCAGAAGCATTCTTTCAATTCTTCCTAACACCCTGTCTCTGAGAATTACCATATCAGTATGTCTCCTAACTAATCCATTCTATGGGAATCAGTTACAGGGAAGAAGAGCACACAATTTAGAACTCTTTCTGGAAAATATATGTCAAATTATTTTGTGAGGTTGCTTTCAAGCTTGCATTGACACATGGGAAAAGAACATGGACCATGAATTTGCTTTCCATCTCGTCAAGACCCCCATGCAGTAAACAGCTAGATGTACAAGAGGGAATAAAATCATAATAGATGATGACGTTCCACAAAATAAAAATGGAAATGTTGCAAATACAGATCTTAAAAATAAATCCTTGACTATAAAGCGTCTCTAGGTTCATAGGTTTATCAATAAAATAAGTAGAAAATTTACAAACTAAATGATAATGCAAAGGAACTTGAAAGAAAGCAATTTTGCCAGAGAACCCCATAGAAATATTCCACAAAGGCATCAGTTAATTCAGAATTTGAGAGTTAATTGAAATTAGACACTGATCATAAAATATAGTCTATATTAAGGATGATTAGAGATCTGTATACAGGACCAGGGTGGGATATCCATCTCTTTTGACTAGTACTTTACCCCTAAGTAAGAAACTACAAGGCTTCTTATAGAAAAACAGAAAAAAATTCTGGAAATACTAATTTCTATTATGCATGTTATCTCCTCTCATTGAGGAAAACTTCTCTCCCCGTACCATAATAATGCCTCGCCCTCCTTTGGCCTGAAGAAGTTACTGATATGATCTCGCTTTCTGACCAGAGAACTAAGAAGAGAAATATCCACTCACTTTCACAGCATCTAAGGAAATCTAGTGCAATTACAGAAAAATTTCTTGAACTAATATCACCAAACAGCTAGAGAGTCAAGAAAAACACTTTTTAAAATCTCTGGTACTGGAGGAAACTGAGGTATTCTATAAGATAAAAAACATTCCCTCTATCTACTCCCCTGTATGTTGCTGGACAGGAAGACTACACAAGCCATTGCCATTGCTCTTGTTACCCACCAGAATTACATGGCAAGACCCTATTGAAGAAGACACCACATACTTTGCCTGAAGGACATAGAGATCTCAAGCTGGAATTGAACTGGAAGCTTCCTCCCTACTGGCTAGTTTTACAATGCTCGCAGTTGCTATGCAAAATAATTTTCCCAGTTGTAAACCTTGGGAGGTACAATACTATTACCAACCTGCCAGGCAAGATGTGTCCAGTGGTTCAATAATGGCATGTTATGGGTATAACCAACTACTTTCTGCTTGGATTTGCGGCCTGCTCCACAGGAAGGAATTCATTTCTGGTACTGTAAACCTGGTCAAATCTTCATAGCTCAGATGGTCATGGGCCCAAGTGAAGAAGCTACTGCTCATGCTTCGATAAATGAACACATCGTGGCTATAAAGCTGCCTTCTAAACATTTGTGTTTATGCCCAGAGATTATTGCTATACTCAGGCCTTGGTCAAGAAGCTTCTGTTTTTGGTGGGCAGAAATTTCTGCAGAGATTGTTCAAAGTGCTGAGAATAAGCTGAATACTCAGCACTGAACTGGACACCTGTATCACCCCTTAGAAGGCTTTTAGATCATCACAAAAGAGAAAGAATACAAGAGCCAGAGAAAAGGGGGGTGTGTTGTAGAACACTGCCCTCTGGTAATGATATAGCTATTGGATTCATGAATACTCACAGCAGCTGTGAGTACCTGCACAGAATTGGGTCCATTAGTATTCCATTAGCAATGGGGAGGGGCTCATAAGGCTCTTTCCTCTCTGAAGATTTATAGGCAGTTAAACAGTTGCTACAGTGGAGGGGCTTGCTACAGTAGGGACCACCACCACCTTCCAGGAGGTATTAGCATTTAATGTGTACTAAGGGAAAGAGACATTTTCTTTAATGGTGTAGCCATGAGGAAGCTACCCATGCTCCTACAAATTAACTTTCACCTATATTCATGTTACAGAATAATGCTAAAGTCATTGACATGCAAACAAAGAAAAGAAATGGGCCACCGCCAATGTGCAAGGAAAAAAAGAGAAACAACAGAAAAGTTATTTTTAAAATTTTATGTATTTATTTCGATTTACTTACAAATGTTTTGTCTGTATCTATGTAACTGTACCATACACATGCAATGACTGTAGAGGTCAGAAAAAGACATGAGATCCCCTAGAACTGGAGTCAAAGACTGTTGTTAGCACCCATGTGGGTTCTGGGAACTGAATATGGGTCCTTTGGAAGAGCAGCTAGTGAGCTTAACCACTGAGCCATGCCTCTACCCCAGGAAAATGATTTTTATATAAAGCCAGTTTTGCATTCAAATGTTGAATAGCTGATTCCATATATAAAAAATAAACCATCTGACTTTGATTCAATAGGCCTAACTTTGTCTTGGGGGCCCAAGAAGTTGATATGAGACCATCTGACATAAAACCTGCAGTCTGAGTCCAGAGCTGTGTGTTAACATAGTCGTAATAATGATGGTTTTCTTTTTTTAGAGTCTACTAGGGAGAAAGTAAAGAAAGGGTTCGGTTTATAGGACACAATGTCAACATTAACACCTTAATGTTGTAAAAGTCAAAGTGTCACTCAAAACAAAGAGGTGTATGTAGATGAGAAGTTGAAAACAAAGTATTTCTATTTTGTTATAGTTTTATTATAGCACAGAGAGTGAAAATAAGTGTCATAAGGTATGCCAAAAAGTAGCAACCAGAATGGAAGCTTTTCTATATTTAGGGGTGGGGCAAAAAATTTACCAGAGCAATAAAATGGGATCTCAAAACAAGATCATAAAAAGCAGAGATTGCCACAAAATCAAGGAGATCGTCTGTCTGTGAGGGGTCCATGATCTGGAGAGGTAAAATAAAATATTCTTGGTTTCTTTTCAAAGAATTTTTCTACAATGAAAACCCGAAGACAAATTTAAAACAAAACTTAATACAGCATTTAAAATGTGATTGTTATGGTCACTGCCTGATGTGGAAACTAACTGTATACTTCTAGGTTCAGCAAATGATGCCCATTCAGTATATGAACTATTGATTTAAAAACCACTGCATCAGGCTGCAGATGTAGCTCAAGTGGTACAGTGCTTGTGTGGCATTCACAAAGGTCGGGTTCAGTACTCAGCACTGCATAAACTAGGTGTAGTGATGCATGAATGTCTGTATCTCAGCTCTGTGCAGGATGTAAAGGCAAGAGGAAGAAAAGTTCAAGATCATTCTCACCTACACAGAAAGTTCTAAGCCAAACTGTGATACATAAGACCCTGTACACAAAAATGCATCAAACATGGTGCTCTTGTTACTAGAAGAATAATGAACTCCTATGAATGATAATCATAAGCAAGTCTTTTGGTTTCAGCTGGGGTATAGTAACTCCTTAACAAGCTAGAGATTGCAACTGGACTGAGTGAAGTTTTAGCAAATGGTCCAGTCACTATGTGAACACAGACTTCAGGGACTATGAGAAAAGGATGTGATGAGTATAATCAATATAGAAACCACATATTTTACCAGGAATGCATCCCAAAGATAGACGTTATAGTGCCTGTTCCTAAGAGCTACAGGTTTTCCCCATGTGTTATATGCAGTCAGTGGAGAACTTACATCTTTAATACAGGAATTTGCTTGCAATCTTAACTACCCGAATTTTCAGATGTGGCTTTCTAATTGATTTCCATTTCCCTTTTTTCTACAAAGCTAAACCCTTTAGTGCTTAGAGATCTGAAATCTACCAAGGCTGCTAGAATTCTTTTACTTTTCTTTGTCTTTAAAAAATTAAATACAAAATACAGCGTACTTTTTTCTTTTAAAAAAATTAAAGGAGTTTTTGAACTGTTGTGCAGACCTGCCCAGATTATATCCATTGTCTGTTGCTATTGATCAACTGGGCTGTTAAGGTTTGGAATTGACACTTCCTGTAGAGAAGATCCTTGATGACTACTGACTCTATTAGGCAAAGATAGCATAACATGATTCATAGTCTTCTGTTGGCCCTGTCAAATCCCAAGCTCTGGCCTAGAATTCGATTGTTACCACATTGATTCTGTGGTAGTTCTTTTTCCGTCAGTTAACTTTGTGCTATGACATACTATTGTTAGGGTAGACTATAAATTCTTTTAAAAATATTTTATTTATTATTTTTATTTTATGTGTCTGAGTGTATTGCCTGCATATAAGTGTGCCCGTGTTGTGGGATGCCTGCAGAGGTCAGAAGAGGGTATCAGATCACCCTGAAACTGGAGTTACAAGTGGTTGTTAGCCACAATGTGGGTGCTGGGATTTGAACTGGGGTCCTCTCCAAGAGTAGTCAGTACTCTTAACCATTTATTTTTTTAATTTTTATTTTATGTGTATGTATTGTCTGCACGTATGTAAGTGCACTTGTGTCATGCAATTTCTGTGGATGTCAGAAGAGAGTGTCAGATGGGACTGGAGTTAGGGACAGTTGTTGGCCACCAGGTGTGTGCTGGGATTCGAACCCAGGTCTTCTACAAGAACAGCCAGTGTTCTTAACCGCTGAACAATCTATCCAGCACCAACAATAGATTCTTTATATAGTAAAACAAAATCTGTTTCCAGACCCATGAATCTTGTCTTCAAACTCAAGGAAAAAAAGAGAAAGTATTGGCCTGGAGAGATGGCTCAGCAGTTAAGCGCACTTTTTGTTCTTGCAGAAGACCTGGGTCCAAATCCCAGCACCCACATGGCAGCTAATAACTCTCCATAATTCCAGTTCCAGGGGATCCGACTGTCTCTTCTGTCCTCTGTGGGCATTGCACAACATGAGTGCACTTACCTACATGCAGGCAATACATGCATACACATAAAATAAAAATAATAAGTAAAAATATTTTTTAAAAAGTAATAAAAAATCAGCAAAATATTATAATTAGATGTTAAAGTGGGATTAAAGGAATGATATTTATCTACATACATGACATGATCTTTTGACATTGTAAACCCATGGTACTCAAATTAGTGAACCATTGATTTTTGAAAAAGAAAGAACATTCTATTTCATAAGACACAATTAAGAGTTTTACTCATCTTGATTTAATGTTTCTTACCCTGATAAATTAATTTCTGATCGAAATTTTAGGACTTATTTTTTAAGAGTTTTTTTAAATTCTTATTTGTTATATATTTTTTAAATTTTTCAGAAGAAGCATTTCATTACAGCTTTGACATACTCGATAACAATTTCCAGAGCAAAGGTACATCTCTTTCAAAAGTGGTTATAAAATTTTTAGGTTCACGGTTGAATTAATACAGTTATATAATATTGAACTCAGTATAAACCCTGTAAGACATAAAATTGAATGTTTTTAACTTTTAAAGAAGGTCTCTACTTCATTTTAAAATATACTGTTTCTTATAGAAAGAATCATTGTTTTTGCTAATAACGCTTAGATGTTGGCGCATGTGTCTCTAATCTGTATGTATCTGATTATTACTAGTCATAGTCGGTTACACTCGGATCCTTGGCACCTGTGTATGGGTATAAAGTCATCAGGTAGATTTCAATGGTAATGTTTATCACCTCTACTAATTAACATGATGTAAATTTTTACGCTTCCTCCTTAAATATCTCATTTTTTAAATTTGTTGATTAAATACACTTTCCCAATAAATAGTCTTCCCATCCCTAGATGTTCAGCCCCTTTCTCTCAGATGGTTGATAATAAGAAACAGGAAGGAGGAAGCTACTCTATAATGCAAATGGCCTGGCCTAGTCTCCCTAAACTGTGAGAGCTGGGCAGTTGTGGAGAATGGCTCCCGTTTTAGAAGCCTTGGCCCCCTGCCTGGAAATGTGCTGAGCACTGGCAAAGCCAACGCACTGTACAGACTGGCCCAGGCTCTGTGTGACTTCTCAAAACCAAATTTCCACCAAAATGATGAAAGTGATTAAAATACTTCTTAATATTTCTCACAGAAACCAAAAGAAGGCTCAGTGCATATCACAGGGAAATGTTCTTTCCCCACATGCCTCAATGTCTCCAACATGTTCAGCTGTCTTTATGTCTTCTCTTTAAAACTCCACAGTAATTTATCCAATAGCAGATAAAAATGTATTTGTCCTTTTCTGTCCTCTTATATTTTGATATTTTACTTTTACTATTCCTTAAAACTTCAGTGAAGATTCCAACTTCATAGGTCCAGGGCACATATTCCCCACAGTCAATTGCATAGAAGGAAGGTTACAAAGGCTAAGTATAGATGAAATGTACACTCTCAGCTTCCACTGATTCTGCTAATCTTCTTGTACGTCAGTGATGAAGTCTTCCTCCAAAGCACAAAATGAAACAGTCTTTGCCTCTGGGAAGCATGCTATATTCAACCCTGCTATTGCGCAGTGCACTGCTCAGTATGTGGCCTTCAAGGTTTACTCTAGCTTCCCTGTTACTATAGGAAATTATATTCATAACTCAGAATCTATTTTTGACCTTGTCCGTCAAATCCTTAAATTTCTACTAACATTGGTGGTCTCTAAGTATAGCCTTTACGTGGGACACTAACTTTTAATCAATGAAAGCACTTCCTTCCCCCATTCTGAATGGAGGAATGTTCATTCATATTTTAATAAAATTTGTTCAAAGAAAATAAAATTTAAAAAACTAATATTATTTTGCTACCTAAAGTAACTTCTTAGGCAATATCAAATTAGTGTATTCAATTGACACTATTTTTTTTACTGTAACTCAAAACCAAAAAAGATTATTACCCAAAAGAATTTTTATTTTACATGCATGAATGTATTGAGTGCATGTATATAAGTGCACACATATCATGCAATGCCCAGGGAGGTCAGAAGAAGGGATTGTATCTCCTGGGACTGGAGTTACCATCAGCTGTTAGGTGCTATGTGGGTGCTGGGAACTGAACCCAGGTCCTCTGCAAAAGCAGCTAGTGTTCTTAACGCTGAGCCATCTCTTTTACCCTAAAGAATTCTTCTTAAAAAATATTGTGGGGTGTGTGTGTGTGTGTGTGTGTGTGTGTGTGTGTGTGTGATGTCTATGTGTACATTTATATGTATAAATAGAGGTTTATGTTTGTCTTGGTTGAGGTCAGATGACAACCTTGGTTACGGGTCCTCATCCTCCACCTTGTTTGAGACAGGGTCGCTCTTTTCTTCTATTGTATATGCAAGGCAAGCTGGCCATAGGCAAGCTGTCCTGAGAGATTCTGGGGCTTTTCCTGTCTCTATTTCCCATCACTTCATAGGAGCTCTGGGGTTATAGACACTCAAATTACATGTCCGGTTTTTATGTGGGTTCTGAAGATTCAAGCTCAAGTCCTCACAGTGTGCACAAGTTAGGACTTGAGCCATCACCACAGCCCCAAAATATTATAGTCTTCATAGCAAAATTTCCCTCCAGAAGTAAATAGTGACAAGAACATAGTCATCTTAAAATTTCTATGACATCTCTAAACTATGAAATGTCAAAATAATCCAAAATAGAATCTGGAAGCAATTTAAGTATCCATTTAAATTTTTCAGCAGCAGTAAAATATGGGCCCCAATATAACATACACAGCCAAATATAATTTATTTTAATGTATTATTTTTTGAGAATTTCATATATGAGTATGAAAATTTGTATCATCCACACCCTTAGCTCTCCCTCCTGCACTCCTCCCACCCCTGACTCTGAATATCCTGATATCTTTAATTACGTGTGTGTGTGTGTGTGTGTGTGTGTGTGTGTGTGTGTGTGTAACAATCTATTGAGTCCAGCATGTAGTTTCCGAAACTGGTTTTGGTCCCCATCTTCAACACATTCCCTTCTATAGGTGGGTTGTTCACTGTTCTCAGGCTCATTTTCTTGTCACTCTCTCTAGACGCACATATTCCTCATCCTGAAGCTTTTCAAAAGATGCTTTCTTCTCTTTTAATTCTCAAAGTCTCCCACCAAACTCAACAAATATTCTTTTCTCTATTTCCCTTCTCATCTCCAAGACACAGTCCTTCCTACCCTAGTCACTTCACTATAAACCAGTCAGGCTGATTTCAATCATTACTGATCCTTTTGACACTCACCCTCAATAGTATATAACCATATTTTTCTTGTTATATAGGAACAGCAATACTTATCCTGGAGTTGTTTGGAAATGAACTTAAAAGATGTGTTTATATGTTGCTGCCACATAGGCTGTTAAGAAACTGTGAAAGAAGTGACAAGATAGGACACAAGATAATTTGGATAGAACCATACACCCCTTCCAGGAGCAGTCTCCCATTCATCCTACTGCATTCTCACTTAGCACACTGAAGGCAGAATGGGGATAAGAGAAAGAAGAAGGCATTTCAGGGCAGAGATCAGCAGTTCTGGTGCTGATGAGCGAGGGGTGTGCAGAGGAGCACAGCTTGGCCTCCTGTGTCCGCTCTCCAGGAGCTGAACTGAGTACTCGCCAGGTGGTGAGGAGGGCAGAGGCAGCCACTGAACTCCAGAACAGCTGCTCCAGTCTATCCTTCCACTCAACATTTGAGAATCTGGGCAGTTTGGGGCAGCCACAAGGGAGCAGCAGCAGATGGCTGTCAGACTCTAGAGATATACTCTTGAATGGAGCAGGCTCCTGCTACAAAGAGCAACTGTATTTATGTGCTTTAAATACTATCTATTAGGAGGCTGAAAAAAAGGCACATTCATTGGAAAATTACAATTTTTAATTTGTCTTTAATTTAGTTTTTTAATTTTAGTAGTATTTCATACTGCATATTAGCCATAAAATAATTATTAGACTTAAAGATTAAGTCTTTAATTTTCTATCATGGTTTTACCTATTTGAAACAGAGAGCAAATAGTCAATGACAAACATGTATGCAAACCTCTCAAATCCAACCAACATTGACTATGTGCTTACTCTCTGTGTCTGTGACAGTACCAGATGTTTCCGTGGGCATAGCTTTCTCTAAGGTGGCTATGGAAACTCTTTTCCCACTCCTTATAAGAAGATACAGAAACAAAATATTAGAATTTCATTCATTCAAGCAGATGCAAATCAAATTATGTCTAAATTTATACTTCCTTCAACATATGTCAAAATTCTCCCAAAGAACAAAGGGACAAAGTAAATTTGGGCATTTTTTCCCCAGTGTTTTTGTGTAGATGGTAGTTTCAAAAAGATCACATCCCTCACAAACTGTAGATTATACTTATATAACAATTTGAAGTTCGTAAAGTATTTTCGTCTAAAAACTTCTTTCATCTTTAAAAAAATTCTATTTGAAAAAAGGAACCCCTACTTAACAGGAACCTCCAGTTTACAGATCTCAAAGCACTTTCCAGTCTGCAGGAGCACATAAACAGTGCCCCTCATGTGTCCATTGAGCTGAGGCTTAGCCCAGATGTCTCTTGAATTTATCAACTACATGATTCACTCCTTCATGCTAAAATGTGAGATTTAAAGAATGATTTAAAAACTGACTCACGGAAGCAGTAAGATTTATGTGATACTGTTTCAACTGTCGTTATAAAAATAGCTATTAAAATTTTTTAATGTTGTTACCCTTGTCCCAAAAGATCCCTAACCTTCTTAAATATATACCACATTAAATTCAAGAAAATACTACAGAGCGCTGAAGGTATAGGTCAGTGGCATGGTACTTGCCTGGATTTGATCCTCACTAAGACTGTAATTAGGATTTAGAAAGTAAGTTGTCAGTAAATAAGCTCTAAATTAAAGGTACATATATTCACTGATAGTTTGGAAGATCAAACAGCACTGGCAAATGATGATTATCTCTAAAAAAACACCCTTTTATAGCCTAATAGACTGACAGAGTTAACTTTTCTAATGTCCATTTGTGATTAGAATATTTCATTACAGAAATTGATGCTAGGTAATGAAAGAAATCTACATTCAAATTTGCTTCCTATATAAGCTTAGATTTTATTTAAAC
This sequence comes from Nannospalax galili, assembly GCF_000622305.1. Taxonomy (NCBI): domain Eukaryota; kingdom Metazoa; phylum Chordata; class Mammalia; order Rodentia; family Spalacidae; genus Nannospalax; species Nannospalax galili. The sequence goes on along the minus strand of NW_008349073.1, from coordinate 4,124,674 downwards.
TCCCCCTATTCTTCATGAACATTGTGAGAGTTCCTCTTTCTGAATTGGTACGGTAAACTCCATATCCATTCCAGATCCATCTGACTTATACGTACCTTCCTAAAGATTTCTTTTTTTTTTCCTGAAATTTCTTCTTTTTGTATTCTGATATACTTAAGAGTTATAATGTATACCATCGTATCCTTATTTCCCACACTCAATTACCAGCTTCTGCTTGATTCTGATATTCCTAAAAACAGACACTTCAGAGTCACATATGTGTGCTCTTAAATTGTGCCTGTGTCCCCAACAGCTGAAAAGTTCTAAAAAAATAGCTTATAAATAATCATAATTTTTCATGCAGAAAACATTTGCTGGTTTTCTGCTGAGATTTTTTTTTTTTTTTTTTTTTTTTAATGATACAGACTTTCAGTACAGAGCCTGGGCTGACCTAGAACTTACTGTGTAGCCAAGGTAGGAGTGTAACTCGGGATCTTCATGTCTTGGCCTCACAACTGCTAGAATTACAAACCAACACTACCATATCCATCATTAAAGAGCCTGCCTGCAAGTACATAAATCCTTGGTGAGGATCATAATTAAATGAATTATTAAATGCAAAAGTCAACATAGGGAAAAGTTCACCTTAAGCCAATACTCAAAATGGGCTTCAAAAATTATTAGTTCCACAAAATGTTCTTCAAATAAAAAGGAATTTGAGATTACTCAAATTAATCAAACATGCATCCTATGCCCACTTCTCTGTCAGTCATGAAGTATATCAGTGTATTTGATCAGGAAGCCACTGTGCGCATACATAATCACTGTTTAAAAGGTTACAGAAACAATGTTCTGAGTAAGGCTTTTGAGAAAATGCTGATCCAGACAAGAACCACAATTACAATCTCAGAATTTATTTCAGCCATTGGTTTCTAAAAATTAAAGACTATGAAAGAATCCATGTCTTAGTTTTCACAGGCTTCCTAAACCAAAAATAGAGCCAAGTTCTATCTAGCAGATCGCTATGGCCTAAGTATAGTAGAATTGTATTAACCCTCCAAGGCCAATTATTTCTTAACAGTATCTTCAAAGCTATAAATAGGTTATCGTTTTCGTGCAGTGCCCAGTAATTGCTTATCCAGTAGCAGATGCAAGACTCCATCTCAGGAGAAAAGTTTAACACACACAAAAATGAAACTCTGTAAAGATTGAGCTGAGCTCTCAGGCGTCTTCAGGAAATGGATAAGCACCTTCCTGTGAAGGAAGCAGAATCAAGACAGCTCCCTGTTTGAGTCCCATCCCATACATTCATCTCCAAACAGAAACTGTTTATCATGCTCAAGATAAAAAGGCAATAAATGCTTGTGGACTGATGGTCTCAGTGTTACAAACTGAATGCAACCAAATTTTAGATAGCACAGTGGGAATTCCAAAATCATTTTATTTTTTCTTTTTATGGAACAAAATAACTTGAGCTTTCTTTTATAGTTCATTCATGGATTGATTTTCTCTCAATCATTGTATTCCCTAAAACTTCTCGGGAGCCCAGACCTCAACTCTCTTTTTATTTTAATGGAAAAGTGCTTTTCAAATAAATTAGGATTTCACAAATCACATTATTCATATTTACTTATGATCATTCAAATTAAATACATCTAACAGAATAAACCTTGCCTCCCTATAGCATAAGCTTTTTTAAAAAGCAGGTTACAAAAACATGTTGTAGTGAGAGTAAAAGTAAAGTCCAAATCCTTTTAATGGTTTTACAATTTTTAATAAAATGAAGGCCAGAAAAATAACTAAGGCACTATTATCCTTTCACATTTCATATTTCATTTTCCTAAACTGTAAGTAACCATACTTCTTTAAATACTCCTATTAAAGCTGAGATGTGCTTCTTCTCACACTGTGATGTGTACACTGCAACATCACTTCCACATAGGTAAATGAATGGCACCTTCGGCTTACTAGATGACACAAACAAGCAGAAGTTGCATTCTAGCTTAACTCTCAGTGTCTGAACTCTCCTGTTAGACAGCAAGAGGTTTGGAAGAAATTGCAGTGAAAATAGAAAATTCCTAATTTTATAAACATGGGAATTAAGGCCCTGCATACTGAGTTCATAAATTGCAAATCTATATGAGAATCAGTCTTGTAATTCCTAATTATGCTGACCACATTCTTATAAAAGTCAGTGGGGCCTATTAAGAATGATATCTTGCCTCAAAACCGAACAAAATATGTCTATGGAAATTTTCAGAGCTTTTATTTAACGCTTTAGTGTAGAACACATTTAGAAAATAAAGTATTGCATAGGTTTACTTCACTTGAGATAACGCATCTCTAACCTCAGTGAAATGGCTGCTCTAGGGACCTGTGGATGATGCCCCCTTCCAGTTCAATTTCCCATTCTGCAGTATTAGAAACTTTAAGGGAAACTGCCAGGCTAAACTTCTGAATCTGTCAACAGGCATAATAACTTTATTCTTTTTGGTTTTATGCTCTTGCCAGTCACTGACCTTTATCTACAGCTAGGGACTACATATTTTATTCATACATCATGCTTTCGAGTTCTTACTTGAAATTCTCTTGTACATTATAGATTGCACATAACACTGATGAGTCCTTTGAGTTTTAAAAGTACCGTATGATACAGAGTTCACATATATTTTAGTAACTCTGCCATAAGAGAATGATTTTTACCAGTTATTCTTCTATTCCGAAGTATCATTTTATGTTTATAACCTTATTTTAGCCTTACTTACTCTACTCATCATGCTGAAATTGAACTTACTTTACCTTTCCCAAGGTTAAAATTAGGACTGAAAGCCATTTGTTCTTCTTTTATGACTTTATTACTCCCATCCAAATCTGGAAGAATCTTTTCATTCTTCTGTGCTAGTATAAAAGAGGCATTCTTTAGTTTTCTGTGTCATTCTTTATGTCATAGTATTTGTTTTTCCTTTTCCAATTTGACCCCTATCATTATGTAAGCTTTATTTTCTCTTTCTGCATTATTTTTATTATTATTTAAAGAATTAAATAGGCTCTTGTGACTTTTCTTTTTGCAAAACATATTTTCATGATCTCTTTTTTTCCATGATAAACTAGTAGATCACCCTGATAGTATTAGATTACTTTAAGAATATGCCTCCAACTGCTTCCAGATTATTCAGTTTAGCTTCTTAATTCACAATCAGATTCAAACAGATTTGATAAGTCACACTATGGTACAGTTATTTCTTCCAAAATTCTACATTCTCCCCTGAGTGGAGGAAAGAGGATCTTAAGACTGGGAAGTTAATGAAACCTAACAGGCTCAAGAATCTCAAAAAGTTACAAGGCTTAAAAGGGCCCTCACCAAGGTTACAAAAACTGGACAATTGCTGGGAAAGAGGAGACCCTTCTGTCTGCAAATTGAGCAGGATGCCACAGGGACACAGTTCTGTGAGTCATTACCCACATTGGGTAGACTTTTCACTGAGGCAGCTGCTTTTGAGTGACTTGTGCTCTGGTAAATAACTCTTCATCCATGCTCCTATAAGAATCCACCAATAACCTCATTGGTTCATCAAGTTAGATTTGGATGGAATAAGGTCTTTTGTCTGTCATCAGTATCTTGTTTGGATTGAATAGACATGAATGTCTCCCAAAGCAAAGTACACAATGTGTAATTTTGTACTCAATAGCATGATTCCTTGACATACTCATGGAACAACTTGAGTAAATCAGTTGGTTATTATTATTGATGGGCAAATTAAACCACCTATTAATTGAAATTTGACAAATCTCCTTAATCTTTCTTTCTCCTTTCCTCACTTTGTTTATCTTACAAGGATAAAAATCCCATAGACTTCATTTTAAAATTTTTATGGAAGAAATCTCAAGGTGATGAAGAGGTGAGGCAGAGAGAACCTACCAGACAATGACATAAAGTAGGAACAAAATTAATTTTTAATTGAAGTCTTTACCTAATTCATGAAACAACTCTCCAGCTAATATAAATTTTGCTTCCAAAACTTTTAGTTTCAAAGCTGAGCATATCTCCTAAAGAACTCACCATGTCCTATATCATACCCAAGAAGTGCCCCCACAGTATTGGAACCCCTATAAAACTTAGCTTCCAGATATCTTTCATCATTTCACACAATGTTTTCCATCAAAATGGCCTTTGTTCTAGCAGCTCAGGGTCACTCAGCTTGTTAAAGATACTGTCCTGTTCTACTTCCCTGTGGAGGCATAGATCTGCTATTCAATAGATACTGCTTCTCAAAAATAAGTATAGGAAATGACTCAGACTCTAATACAGGAAGTTCTGTAAATTGTATTAACATGAATAAATGCCAGTGATTAATGGTAAAAATAACTCCTGTCAAATTTTATCTGAGTTTCATACATTTATTCACTTTTCTTCTGTGTCTGACTTTGGACTTCTGGGTTTTTATCTGTTGATTACACAGATGCTGTAACTAGATTCTACACTCTACAGTTTGTCCTTGGCTACCTTGACAATGTACCTGACACTAAAATTATTAAAGTGAGTGTCTAGATTACGTGTTTATCCACAGGATTTAAGTCCAACTTTATTGTCTTATGAAAATAGCAGAACTTTTTCTAGTTTAACTTATCCAGTGAACATTTAGTGAGACCCATACTATGCTTTCTGTTAAAGATAAAAAGCTGAATGGAACACATTGTTTGTTCTCAATTATCTTTATGTCCTGAGAATGGAACATAGGCTGAATATCTGCCTGCCATGGAAACATTCAAACCCTAGGACTTCCATGACCCACCCAGCTTCACTAGAATGTTACTAACCAGTGAAACTGGAGCAGAACAGGGTTCCAATTCTCCAGCCTCTAGACCTAGTTAAAAATTCCTTAGTTGGCTAATAAAAATGCATGCTTGAAATCAAATGATAAAAGAAAAAGTGGGCTATATTAGGGGCTCATGAAAGAAGTTTGTATTTGCTTTCTTTCCCTGAACACTGCTGATGATTTAGAGGTGGCACTACAGGGCCTAAATGCTTCAACATCTACAAGAGCAATAGTACATTGGAGATATTATGTTCCAAAATGCTTGAATTAATGGATGAATGGCTGAATGAATGAACAGGTAGTCTGTAGATAGAGGAGAGCTGGATGTATTGATGCTTTTCTATGTCCTATATGCTTTTATGACAACTGCTAGACACAGACCTAATTTTAAGATTTAGTTTGAATTTCATACTTTATACAGTGTTTAAAGATGGAGGTATCCATTGGAGTCTGAGTTTCTCTAGATTTTTATTTAATCTACATCTGTATACGTATGCTTTTACTATTGTATCTTAAGTATATGGTGCTTTAATTTATTCTATTTCTTTTTATTTTATGTGTATGAATGTTTGCCTGCATGTGTGTGTGCACCACGTGCAATGCCCACAGAGGCCATATGAGGGATCCAGATCCCCTGGAACTGGAGTTACAGAAGTTTATTAGCTGCCATGTGGGTACTAGAAGTCAAACCTAAGTCCTCAGCAAGAGCAGCCAGTGCTTTTAACTGCTGAGCCTTCTCTGCAGCCCCATTGTTACTTTTAATAAAGTATAAATCCTTTTGTATCTGGAAGCAGTTCTTATTGAATACTGTACTTCTCAATGGATCTGGCAAAAAGTAGTCACTGAATAAATTGTCAGTGCATAGGGTACTTCTTAGCCAATATTCATGGATCATTCCTCACAATCAACCATCTATAGGAAAGAGCAGGATAATATATATGCTTATTCAACCATTGAACTTATTTACTGACATACTGAAATACTGAATACCCATTTTGGGCCTGACCTTAATGTCATTAAAATTTTTAGTCTTTTAACATCCAATCGGTATATCAAAATATGATTTTGTTAAATGCTTGTTAGCTCATCAACAGGGATACAAGAAATGGCAGCTAAAGGACTTTTTTTTAACTTTCATAAAAATTTTATTGAGAATTTCGTACCTGCATATAACGTATTTTGATCAAGTCCATGCCCACTCCCTCCCCCCAACACTTCCCATATCTCCCCATCACTTTTTTTCTTTTTCTTTTCTTTTCTTTTTTCTTATTTCATTTATTTATTTTATGGGGCTTTTGGCTACTCTAACATTCCCCCCTCTGAAGAGGTAACCCTAAAATCTTTTAAGGATTAGATACAAGCTCCCAAATACTTTTGACATTTTTCGCATTTGGAATGGAGTATGCTGCTAAGAGGCCCAAGGACATTTTGACTTTTAGCCTAGAATCTGGTTACTTTTCTTTGGGGTCTTTTCACCCTAACTGCCTAGCCAATTCCTACTTTCTATTTTTATCACACCATCCTCTAAAGGGGTTACCCAAATTGCCAATAGCGAATCAGGACACAGACCGCAGCTAAAGGACTTTTTTAAATGAATAAATTAAGCTGGGCATGGTGGCACACACCTTTAATCCCAGCACTCAGGAGGCAGAGGCAGGCAGATCTCTGTGAGTTCAAGTCCAGCATGGTCTACAAAGTGAGTTCCAGGACAGCTGGGGCTAAAGAGAAATCCTTTCTCAAAAAGAAAAAAAAAAAAAAAAAAAAAGAATAAATTAGCACCTAATAAAATCATTTATAAGATTAATCATCTTGTTACAAGGAAAAGAAGGCAAAGAAAGGATTGTCATGATGAGTATAATGCAGTAAGTAGAGTGACACTTGAAATGCTAGGAAAAATGTGGTCCACCTTGAGAGAGCATTCAAAGGACTTACACAAGTAAACTACACAGAGAGAGACTCAGCAGTGTCTTTTTATTACCCATTCTTGCTCTCCTTTCTAAATGTGATATTACACTCACATGTATGTGTATGTGTATGTGTGTGTGTGGAGAGAGAGAGAGAGAGAGAGAGAGAGAGAGAGAGCTGATTTAATAGGGCTCAATGCCACTAGAAAGTTTGATCAAATTTCTGTTTGTTCCCGAAGTGTTTGAATGATGGAGGTCACACTGGTTTTCATGTAAAATCCACTTTGATCTTAATGAATGGATATAAGTTACCATGATGCATCAACTTCCTTTAATAGCTAATCCCTTCTCAGAACATCAAAGTATAAGATAAAAATGACAGCCTTCATAGACTACTTCCATGTGACTTTACGTTGAGGCTCCCAACATAAGCCCTTGGAAGTAGGCGAGTTATATGGGCAAAACAGTATTAGCATATTTGCTTAACTCTTGATATGTGTCAGGCTATGTTCAATGATATTGGTGGATAGAACTTCCTATGCTATCTCAAGGACTGTATGTAGTAGACGTTATAGTTCACATGCAGACTAAGAACTGGAGATTAACTTCAAAATAAGATACTAAAGTCCACAAAACAAATGAAGGGAAAGTCAGAATTCAAACATATTTCTGACTCTGAGCTTTTTCTCTGTACCATAGTATTACAATGTATTTGATAGTCATATACTCTTTTACTCTACCTACAAGCTGACAAATCTAAGGCTTAGAGTTCAGAATTTTTTAAAATTTTATAATTTTTATTTTATGTGTATGCACGTATTGCCTGCATGTAGGTAAGTGCACCCTTATCGTGCAAAGTCCACGAAGGACAGAAGAGGCTGTCAGATCCCCTGAAACTGGAGTTATGGACAGTTGTTAGCTGCCATGTGGGTGCTGGGATTTGAACCCAGGTCTTCTGCAAGAACAGTCAGTATTCTTAACCGCTGAACCATCTCTTCAGCTCCTAGAGTTCAGAATTTATCAGAAGTCACACTTCTATAGAGGGGTCCACTGAAAAGATTAGGCAGGTTCAGTGAAGCTTTCTTCATCCAAAATACCCTTCCAATAGATTCTGTACTGCAAACAATAATGCTGGAGTCATTACTGAGATACATCAGTCTATTACTATCATTTTTACTGTTCTTAAATTTATTTAATTGAATAAAAAGACAAGGAAAGAGATCCACAAAGCCAGCAAAAGCCTGTGTCATTCCTATGATAATTCAGAAAAAAGTAGCTCTGGTTGAAACATAAAATAGTGAGCCTTAGTTTATTTCCAGCCCACCCAGCAACCTCAATACACCTTCTCCCTGTGGACTCAAAGCAGCAGATGGTTGTTTGCCCCGCAGTTCAGCCTTTTCTGTTTACGCTGAACCTCTATGTTATAATCTATTTTGTAATCACTAATAAGGACCACGTCTTTTGAGATATTCATCCATACCAAATAGAGACCTGATTGTTCAAATTCACAGGTAGGCAAACACATAGTTGATGTGTGAACCAAGATTACTGAATAGAAATCCTAAATCAAAACAAGAATTTATACTAACTGATCATAATTTCTTAATAAAAAACATATGTCCATTCCATTAGAATGAAAAAGAAACAATATTTTAAACAATTAGGGTAATGCTTTTGAGGATATGATATACTACAGACATTTCCCAGGGAAAAGAAGATCTGCTGGTTGTAAAAATTCATTCACCCCATTAATATGTATTCAAGAAAAATTCGCTGCACTTAAGTATGCCTAACCATCTACTATCTAGGCAGAGTATCTCCCTATGGTTGAATTCAGCCAGGAAAAACAACAACAAAACAAAACTGGCTCTTTGAAAACAAGAAGAATCCAGTCCAATAAATGGCTGATAAATGCTTACCACTGAGAGTGTGAAACCAGTCGTAAATCTGGTTTAATAGAATAAGGAAAAATGGCAGAAACAGAAAATAAATCCTCCTCTCAGTGCCCTCCTTCCCCCAACAATGATTCCAGCCAGTGGTCAGGCAGAGAGAACTCTTTCCCTAGGCTGCTGTGGCAAAATCACAGACACCTTCACTAGCATACCTGTGTCTTCGCACTGCCATCTCTGCTCTGAACTCTGTCGTCCTCCTAGGATGTGTCTCAAAGCAGAGACTACATACACACTCTCACGCTAAGCCCACCACGTCTTCTGTGCCCAGCACAGAATGAACTTACCAAACACAATCAGTAAGCTATTTATTCTTCCAGTCCATGTGAAACCATATTTGAGCATAGACAGGGATCATTAAAAAAAAAAAATGCTGCTATGTATTTTTCAACATTGCTAAAAGTGTACATTTTAAATGTTTCCAGCACAAAAAAAATAATTACTATGTGAGGGAATTTGCTCATCAGCTTGTCATAATCATTTTTTATTGTAAACCTACATCAAAACATTACATTGTACCATATGTGTTTGTGATTGAAAATAAAATGGTAAATTTTGTTTTGCATGGAAAGCATGACTTGATTTTAAAATAAGAGCTTGAAAACAATTCGCAAACCCCTTTCCCATAATTGCCCAGGTAACTGTCTATCCACATACTAGAGGGAATGAGGCTATGCATTATCTTATGCAGTTTACATTTTAAGTGTAGAGAAATTCTTTGCAACTAAGGAAGAGAAGCAAAACCAACAGGCTGAGTTAGCATTTTAAAAGCAGATTCTCTGTTGGGTTTTCCCTATGAATCTCTCTTGTTTTCTCTTCCACTAGCTCTGAAATTTTTAAAGAAAACTGAAGTGTCTCTTCAAAAGGACTTCCACTTCTCTGTCCACCACACTCCTTAATGGAGTTCCACATGAGACGCCAGAGCAATATGAGACAATATAGGCCTCATATGCACCAGGAAATGAACTACATGCTCTAATGTTTTATTTTATTTATTTTATTTTATTTTCTATTACAATCATATAAGGTGGCTGCTGCTTCTTTCTCTGCTTTGGAGATGACGAAACTAAGGCAAAATACTTTGCAACTTATGCAAAATCTAAGCAGAAGTTCAATAAATGAGTAGTGTCCTAAGTATTCCCACTCCACCTTCCAGCAGGTAGCTGTTCCAATTCCTAAGCAGTGTCATTTGGTTTGTGCTGATAGTAAACAGGATTTATATCCCTTCCTGGCAGCTTCGTTTCTCCTTAGCATGGCAATTTCACTTTGAGTGAGACAAACACGACTGTATGGTTGGTTATAAATATCAACATCATGCATGACATATAATTTGCACAAATTGTTTTGATATATTTTGTGAACAATAACATTTTATCTAAACATAAAACTTTCATAAATTGTTAAATGTACATAGAACAGCTGAAGATTCAATATAAAAAATTTAAATTGTTAAATGTACATAGAAGAACAGCTGAAGATTAAATATAAAGTTTTAGCATAAACCAATTGTGCATACAGAGGACAGATATGTGTATGTGTGCCTTGTGTGCATAATTATTCAGGGATCTTGGTACATTTTAGCGAGTGTGGCACTATACAGAGCACATGGTGGCCCCAAGATTTAATTTTGTTATGTGAATTTTTAATCAAAACAATATAACAGGCATTTTGACATTGACAAATGTCACATAAAAGTAGCTCCCCTTTTAAATTCCTTTCAAATTTTCCTTGTTGTATTAAATTTTACTTCCCAGAAATCTTTTTCCAAAGGATTCTTGTCAAAGAGCTATTGATTTTCTGATTATTAATAACCTGTGGAACTTTTTAAGTTGTTCTAACAAATCAATTTGGGTCTCAAAACAACAGATGAGACTTCATAGAGCAGTGACAGGTCATGACTGTGAGGCCCAGTCTTGCCACTTGCTGTAGCTGGAAACACAGCTGCCATGGTGGCTTTTGTGCTGGATAGCTTTAGTGTCAACTTGACATACCTGGGTGAGGGAGCCTCAATTGGGGAATTGCTTCCATAGTACTGGACTGTGGCCATGTCTGTGGGGATTCTTCTTGATTGTTGAGTGATGTGGGAGGGCCCAGCCCACTGTGGTTGGTGCCACCCCTGGGCAGGTGGGCCTGTGTTGCATAAGAAAGCAGGCTGAGTGAGGGCCAGGGGAGCAAGCCAGTGAGCAGCATTCCTTCATGGCCTGTGCTCCAGCTCATGCCTCCAGGAGGTTCCTGCCCTGAATTCCTAACTTGGGCTCCCTGATGAACTGTGACCCTGACCTGGGAGATGTAAGACAAATAAAGCCTTTCCTCCCCAAGTTGGTAGTGGTCAGAGTGTTTTGTCACAGCAATGAAGAAACAAACTAAGACAGCTTTGCTGACCGCAGAGTTGTGACCGCTATCAGGAAGTTACTTCAAAGACACAAATACAGTGTTGTAATTTCTGATCCTTTATTCCTTTCCTGTGAGCTTGGGTGGCAAATACTACAATTCTGTATTATTTCAGGGGTCGTATTTGAATATACAGGAGTGGAAGGGTGTTTTAAAATATGATCCTATGTTTTTGAGTGGGCTGAAATACAAGAAAGCGCATGCACAGGTTCACAGGAGTATTTGTCTTTGAGAAGAGAAGCATTCATTAGAAGAGTGGATTAATAACATGTTGCAATGATGCAGTAGTGGAAGAATCTGCTTCTAGTTTAGTGGAAATATTTCTAAAAGCATCTTACTGCCCATATTGCTGCTATAATGGTGATTCCCCAGGCAAGGGCCTGAGCAAAAGCATTCCTGCACTTTCCTAGAAGGAGTGTGATACAAATGAACTCCCAACTGAGTCTAAAGGGCATACTACTCTGCATACAGAGAAGTCAGTGTGTATTGACATGGTTGGAGCTGTCAAAAATGAGAGAGAAGTCTTTTTTGGAGGTTGGGGGGATAGAGGATGCTCCAACCCTCCTGTCCATCTCTCACCATCCCCATCCCACCATCTCTAATCTTGTTCTTTGGGCTCTAGGTTTTCCTGGACCTCTCTTAACCATCAAATTCAGGATGGAGTCTTATTCCAAATCCCCTTACATGATTGTTGGGTATGTGTATGGAGTATATCTCAAAGTCTCTGGTTACTCTTTACCTGATAGGAAGCTCTCTCTGAGACACACTACTGAAATTCCTTCCTGCCCCCATCTTAAGGTCCAGTCTAACTCAGTTCCTGCAAACCCCTATAGGAGAAAATGGAGGCCAGATATGGTGCAGAACCCAGACAAGGACCTGGAAATAGGCAGGGACATGAGGCAACATAATGGTGCCTATCTGAACACTACCTGAACATTGTCACTGGATATGTTAACTCTCCCTGGTGCTGTAATTGAAAGAGACCGTGTAAGTATAGAACATGATTCACTTCCACTAATCAGAGATAGCAATAAGATTTCACCTCATAATGTGTCAAATATGATACATAGCAACTGTTTAGCTAGAACTTTATAGTCCATTGTACATTCAGTCAAACCCATGTGCTTGAGCAAGTAAGTCATTCATAAAAAGGAAATTTTCACTAAGTGTATAGGCAATCCAAAGAAAATGAGACTTCTTATATCCTTACAGATATTATGAGATGTCTCTACAGATGTTTAAGTTCTGCACTTTAAAAGAAAACATTCCTCTTGAAGAGCTAGAGGCATTAATGCATGTAGATACTGATACTTGCTTTTAGATGAAGCTGATTGGTCCAGTGCCCAATGATTTTATATTCTGCACTTTTGTTGTTTATCTGATACTGGAAGATATCATAGCGTCCAGGAGCATCCCCATTTTCATTGAAGGTGACGGGTGTACCAGCACTGCCTGTAAAGATTAGGAAAACACTGTTACTAGACTACAGTAACATAGCCCATCAGGTTTATTTCTTCTAAGGAAGCATGGTAGATACAAATATATTGTGTGTGGTAAGTGATGTGAAGATTATAATCCATACAAGGTCATTCTTGATAACATAATATCTTTTACTTGAAAATAAACCTAGACGCACATATGGGAATAAGACGTACTTCGTAATACGCATTAGAAAGCAAATGGTGAGTATCCAAGTTAAGCAATGTACATAGCAGCTAAATAAATAGAAGTTGATAGTCTGAACACTGGCTACACAGAATCATGCTTAATACAGAAAATGTAAACGTGTTGAAATACGACAGCTGTTATACACTATGAACTTTGAACAACTCGAAATTGGCAAAACAGCCCAGCCAGGACCTAAGCGGGACTTCCCTACAGCTTCAGCTCCACTCTGAAGCAGGTGCCCTTTCCAGTTTCTCTGCTTTTTCTACCTGTGCCCCTGCGTATGTCGATGCAGGCTGCTGCTGGAGACCTCCACTGGGCAAGGCAGTGAGCAGTGAAAAATCCCAGTTCAGATCCTCAAAGTCGCGTGTTTCACTGTGATCAGTACAATGGCGTCAGAGCAGCAGGACGCAAGACACAGAGTCTCTTCGGAACTTCATTTCTCTTGGACGCTTTCATCTTGGCTTTTAATAACTTCTGCTCACTTTTACTTTCCCTGTTACTCACCTTTATATAATCATCGGTGTCAGAGTAGAAGGGACGAGCACCCTAATGCTTTCTCATTCCATCTCCCGGCACTATCTACACAGACTTTCTTTTCCCCACGGCCTTTAGCCCGCCCTTCATCTTTGTGGATTATTCCTTCTCATCGTGACAAATTCACTTGACACCAAGCCCTTTACTTGGTGCCTACCCTCTCTCTGCAGGCCCCCTTCCATAAGGTTCTCTTCAGAGGATATTGAAAATAATTTCTGTGATACAAAGTCTCCACTTTTGCTATCCCTTTTCTCTATTATAGTCTTCAAATTATATGTGACTAGTACTTACACTGGTCAACTTTGCATATTTCCATCTTATTTTTTTAATTTGTGTAGTTAAGTTTATAAAACAAAAATATTTAGTTTATCAAGGATATTGATAAATATAATCAACAAATATAGTAACGCATATAAATAGAACCAGAGTTGTGGGTAGTAATTAGATATTTTCATAGTATTTAATAGAGATGTTTATTATCCTGGTTTCTTGAGTTCTTTTCCTTGAATCTGAGCATGGAATGATGTCTCTAGGGAGACTGCTGATACCATCAGGAAATGCAGAGCCTGGAGGATATGGCATAGACAGAAAAAAAAGAGCACTGACATAGCATCAGGAAACTACGTGCTCACAGCAACTCCTTTCCCCATTCATTTTCACGACTTTCTTTTTAAAATATTTTGTTATTTTTATTTTATGTGTATGAGTGTATTGCTTGCATGTATATAAAGGCGCCCGTGTCGTGTAATGCCTGCGGAGAGCAGAAGCGGGTATCAGATCCCCCTGGAACTGAATTACGGACAGTTGTTAGCCACTATGTGGGTGCTGGGACTGGAGCCTGGGGTCCTCTGCAAGAGCAGTCAATGCTCTTAACCTCTGAGCCATCTCTCCAGCCCCTCATTTTCACAACATTCTTCATGTACAGTAAAGATTTAATACCGAACATGAAGATACCTTGAGGTCTGAAAAGAACATTATTACTAATAAGTTTTTCATTAATTCATGTAGAAAATGACTTTATAAATCAATAAAGGCATAAGGAACTGAGAAAAAAAAATCAATCTCTCTAATCAGCTTGTTGCTTTACTATTCCTTAAATGCTTAAGAGGAAAAGCATTTTCTAACTGGGAACCCACTTCCCAACTTCTAGTGACCCTAGGCAGGTTAACATCTTAAATCCTCAATTTCCTAAAGATTCCTATCAGTCAGAAGAAATGACATTTTTCCCATAGAGATTTTTAGGAAAATTAAATGAATCAAGTTGTATGATGTACTTAGAACAATGCACAGATTATTAAACAGTGTTGTCTACTTTGTACTCATTTTTAGTAAACAACAATGTGTAGTAGGAGAAAAAATATGAAAATTTCCTTAGGTTGCCTAAATAGTTACTATGAATCAAATAATAAGAGATCTGTCTCAGAAAAACATGTGTGTTTTGAATATCACAGTAACATTAGTTTCTGATAGTTACACCGCATTTAAAAAATAAAGCTACATTTAGTTTTATCTATTGAAAATACCAAATATTGTCACCTCTTTGTAACTACCTCTCAAATTTTACTCCGGAATTCCTCTCAAGATCAAAAATGCCACTTCTGTTTGGAATTCAGATGAAAGCCTTCTGGGTTATGTGTAATCTCATGACCAGCTGTTTCTACATTCCATTTCTCCAATTAAAGAGCACATGAGAAAGCAAGTGAATGAGGTGCTACGCTATCACAAAAATAAAACTTTAAGCTTAGATACTTTAAGTATTTTAACGTCAAGCTACACCAAATTTGACAATACATTAAGGAAGAAAACACAAATGTGGTCAAAATTTCAAGTTCTAAAATCAGCTTGTTAAAATCCCCAGCTCCATCACTTATTAGATGTTAGCCTTAGGTAACTGCTTGATTTAACTATATCTCATTTTTTTCTTACCATCAAAGTAAGTGACGGTAATTCCCAATCACAGGGTTATGATAATTAAATTAACAAGTCTATGTAAACACACACAGTGAACATCATATAAATATCAATTTCTTTTATGACAATGTTTTGTGAAGCACAGGAAGTTTTATGACAATGTTTTCTGAAGCACAAGAAGTTTTCAGAGAGTGTGCATGATTTTCCACGATATTTCTTGTACTGAACTTTTTCAATATAACTGTTTTTTTTTCAATATAAATCCAACATATACTTAAAAACTAGCTCCCTAAATTCACCACATTTTACACATGCAGCTTTCTTCTCCTTTTCCTTTCTCCTAACTCTTCTCTATTTTATTCGTAGCTCAAGGGGCTGTAGAGATGACTCAGCAGTTAAAAGCACTGGCAGCTCTTACAGAGAACCCAGGTTCTATTCCCAGCACCTACATGGCAGCTAACAATCATCCATAACTCCAGTTCTAGGGGAATCTGACACTATCTTCTGGCCTCTGCAGGCTTAACAAGATATGGATACATGTACATACATTCAGGCAATAAAATAAAAGTAATAAAACTAATATATTTAATTTGTAGCTCAAGAGTCATATGCTTGTAGATGCTTGAGGCTTTAAAACTGGAGTAGACAATAAACTACTTCTTCATGTCCTAACATACTCTACCAAACTATCCACATTTCTCTGCAAAGTTTACTATTAGTCTCATATATGATCCAAATATTTATTCAACAGGTATTTATTGAGCACTTACTACGTGCTCGACACAGAGTGCTCTTTCTGCCATCCTCACTAATCCATGGTCTCCTTATAAAGTCTAATGTGTCTCTTATCTTTGTAAGCACTGTACAGAGTTAGCACCCAATATTGAATAGCACTCCACAAATTATAGGCAAATGAGAAAGAAGTGCCCTGTAATGCTCACAAAGAAATCCATTTTCAACCTCACTTACATCACCTTCCATCTTTTATATTCACAAATGTAGAGGCTAAGCTAGCCTCTTCACATTGCTATCAATGTCTCCTTGGAAACAAACCAAAACTTTGCCATGTTTGGTTGGTAGCAATTACTAGTAGCTGAAGCAGTTTTCGTCACTGACCAGTCTGCTTCCTGGTCATGGCAAAGCATGCTTTTGAACGACTTCAGCCCTCTCATGCAAAGAACTGGCACCACTGAACATTGGTTTCTTGCAAACAACAGTCTTAGTGATCTGTTCTCAGAAGCAAAGCACATCTTTGAATAGCCATGAAAGGCTCATTACTTGCTCACTGCTTTCTGAAGGTTTACCAATTGTTTAAAAGCTTTTGTGATGAAACTGTCCACATGAAAAACAAAAATAAATGGCATTTTGCATAGAAAAAATCAAAATATTAGTCAATTTATTATGGCTGCATATTGACAGTGGTAAGACATATGGCAAGTATATGTGGATGGAGACATTTAAACTTTTATTTAGACACTATAAATTATATCCATCAAATTCTTTTATTTTATTTCCTTCCATCCTGCACTCTGTTTCATACACTTTGAAATGCATTTCATTTTAAAAATGCTTTTTCATTGATGCAGATCTATGAAGAAAGAGGAACAAGCATTTCGATTTGTGAGGTAACTCAGCTGCCACCCTCTAGGTCCACACATCTCCCAGAGTAATTTTCCTTCGATAGGAAATGTGTGGGAAAAAAACTACACTCGTTACTTGACATATCATGAATTTCCAATGTTTTACATCAAAATATTTGGCCTTTGAGTGTCATGTGGGATTGAGGGACTGAAATTTGATTTCTGAATCTTCTAATTACTTATGTTAGATAACATAAGTACTATCTGAGTGTGTGACCCTCTTTACATCCCCTTCTCATCTGGGGCATGGCCATAATAACCCAATTTCATCAATCCACTAAGAGTTACATGACAAGATGAAAAGCACCTGGCAAGTGACTGGCAAGCGAAGAGGCACAGTGAATGAAAACTGTCGTCATCACAGTCCATTCCTGTGCCTGTTCTTTTGGCCTCTTTGTCCACATTGTCTTGTTTCCACAGTGCAAAAGGATTACAGAGCTATTTCATTCATTGTTCTTTATACAAATTAGAAATCTATGAGTCATCTAGCTTGTCTTTTTCCCTTTGTTATTTTTTTTTTTTTTTTTTTTTTTTTTTGCTTTATTTTCTTTCTTCCTTAGTGGCAAAAATATTATTGATTAGTGATCTCATCACTCATAAGCACATAGAATATTAGACAAATAGGGGAATCTAAGAACAAAACCAGTTAATTTAGTAGTTTCAGTACCATTCAAAGAAGAAAGATTATGGGGCTGGAGACATGGTAGTTAAGAGCACTGACTACTCTTGGAGAGGACCTGGGTTGGTTCACAGCACCCACAGGGCTGCTAACAACCATCTGTCACTTTAGTTTCAGATGACAACTAGTTCAAGATGACATCCTCTTCTGACCTCTGCAGACACTGCAGGGCACAGGTGTACTTGCATACATGCAGGCAATACAGTCATATTCATAAAGTAAAAATAATAATAAATAAAATATTAAAAAATGAAAAAATGTTATGAGATTTAAATCATTGGCTAGAATCTCATAGAAAATAGGAATGCTCAATAAAATTTCAGTTATTCATTCTTTACTTTATCCAATTTATTTTATCAAACATTTGTTACAACCAGTAAATGGAATCATATATTTGGTTTAAAAATCATATTATGCTGTAATTATTTAGGATCAGGCAGAGTACTCGCCACACATAGTAACTGTCTCATTCGTGAGTGACTTCTCATCAGATTCACCATATCATCACTGACATTCTTGTTATATTTTCTGATGACTTACATCTTCTCAGGTGATTCAACATCTTAGGCTCTGGGTTAAGTTGACTTGAATTCCAGTTTTTGTTGTTGTTGTTGTTGTTGTTTTGCATGTCTTCATCTGCTGTAAAGATTTTTACCTTATATTGATGCTACCCAGTAACTGCCAATTTCAAACTTTTAGTCCCTAGATCTCACCTTTCACCCATCCCTGCCAAAATTCTATGTTCCTTAAAGCTCCTCAATTCATGAATCATCCCAGTTGTCATTCTATTTGAGTGCTGTGATAGTTTCTGTTCCTTCCTAGGCCCGTATAAGTTCCATGATCTTTCTTGCAAATGCTGTCCATTTACTTCTTTTCACCAATACTCTTTCTCTGCCAATGCTAATCATGCTAATTTCAACTGTATACTTTTTCCTGTAGTCAACAACTAGATATTGTTATCTGGAAGGGCCGGACTAGGCTGAAGCAAGCAAGCTACCAAGGCTGCTACTCTAATGTGGGGACCTAAAGGCCCCACCTTGCATAGGTCCGAAAGGAAGTTACTGGGGGCGCGGCCTGGCTTGCTTTGAAAGTCTGAAGAATACTTCACCACTGCTGCGGAGTGCATGATC
>NW_008349073.1:4072413-4104538 GCF_000622305.1 Nannospalax galili | reverse complement strand
CTACTCTGTTTTTCTGTAAAACTAAAATTTTCTTCAAATATCTCTAAAAAGTAAAAGAAAATTTGAAATTAATTTACTAATTTTATTTATATTAGGCAATAAAAATATATAACACTCCAATTATTTTTTAAAAACATTGATGGGCTATTTTACTCCATTTTTCTCAAGTCCACAGACTCCAATGGATACCTTACATTTACAGTATCAGGCATTCAGTGGCTACTCCTAGTTAGTGGTAACCACATTCAAATAGCACAGGCATGAAATGGTTGGCACTGCAGCATTCACTGCTCCATCTACTTTCTATTCACCGGAGGAGAAAACTTACTGCTTTCTAGTCTGCCACTTTTCTGGCCTCTGCTTAATCTTTTCAGAAAAAATTAGCTCATTATTTTTTTTTATTTTATGTCTATGAGTGTATGGCCTACATGTATGTAAGTGCACCCATGTCATGCAAGGCCTACGGAAGTCAGAAGAGGGGGTCAGATTCCCCTGAAAGTGGAGTTATAGATGGTTGTTAGCTGCCATGTGGGTGCTGGGAATCAAACCAAGTCCCCTGCAAGAGTAGCCAGTGCCTTAACCACTGAGTCATCTCTCCAGCCCCTCCTCTACTTAATATTGACTGAACCTCGTTTCTAGTTTCTACCCTTAAAGTACATGGATTCACCTGTGTCTGACCCAGGGCCTAGGGGGATGCCAAATTTGGAAATTAAATCCTAAACCAAAATCTTCACTGTTCCAAGAATAAAAAAAAAAAAAAAAAGCAAAGAATTACTATGTCTATGCATGAGCAGATCCTGCTTCTGAACTATTCATAGTTATTTTCTCTAGCTTTTCTACTAACTTGCTCCAGACCACTATGATCTCTCCATGAAACCTGAACCAGCACTCTATATCCACAACTAACACTCACTGTGCACACTTGACCAACATCCAAATTGATACTGTGAAGCACAAGTCATATTGTATTGTTCCTCTCCTTGGAATCATTCAACAACTTCCCACCATGCTTATACTAAAACACAGAAGGCTCATTATGGTTTCATCTGATCTTACTCATTTTCTGTATCCTGCACAGCCCGATCTTCTTCCTTTTCCCAAGAAAATGACACTAGCTCTACCTCAAGGATTATCTTTTCTGTTCTTTCTTGCTTGCTTTCTTCCTTTGGATCTTCAGAATGGCCTCCTTATTATTCATGTGCTATTTCACAAAGTTAATTCCTGTCAGACCACCGTATCTAAGGTAGTCTGCATCCTGGCCCCATCATTCCTTATACCATACACTGCTTCCTTCATGGTATTTATATGCACTTAAAATACACCAGGTATTTAAATGACCTCATATATGTGATGGATTATATGCTTATGATGAAGAAAAAATTTCCATAATGTTCACCACCATATATATAGCACAAGACTATTAGAAAATATGCAAGATCATATTCTCTTTTTCTTCAGCACATAGCTAGGTAACATTTCATGGATTGCTCTTAGAGATGGCCAAATTATTAGATGTAGCCAATCACATATGAGGAAATGTTATAGGCGCTACTTAGAAATTTCCTTTTAAACTTCCAAAATGGAGTTGCACACTCTTCTCATTCCTGCTGGCTGTAAGGAAATAACACTGTGTGCAAACTGAGGGTCTATATGCTAAAGATGCAGTGTTGAGTGTATGTAGAAGGCCTGTGCTGCCACCACTCCTACATGACCTTTGTATGCACATAAATGAGCTTTTCTTCTGTTTGAGTCACTGTAAGTTTTGAGTCTACTGCTCCCAACAAACAACCATAACTGAATGTCTAACAAGGTGAGGTCATGATAAATAGCAACAAAATCAACAGATGTAATCAGACTAACTCTGGAAATGAACGCTCCACTTCATGCTCCATTATATACTTTAAGAACAGTATAGACGGTCATAAGAATCAAAGACACTGGCATGAATTGGTAACTGGTTTCACAGCCCTAAGTATTTAATACTGATTACTACAATGTAGACACATTTGAAGTAGAAAATATAAATTATAAGCATTCTCTAAAATTGATCTGGTAAGTATTCATGTTTATTTGCCTCAATAAGTACAAAGACATGGACATCATTAGGTGTTTCCATAAAAACAAAATATAAGGGTATTAAAAGGCATTTTTAGTTTGAATGACATTTCTGATTCTCTGGCCAACCTTCTGCCTTGATTTTTCCATTATGAAACTGAGCTTACAGTAGCACTCTCTCATGGAAAGGTCTTTATGATCCTTCAATTAAAGGTGATTTGTGATTGCAAAGTATCATCACCATTAATAAATAGCCCTATTTGATAAATAGAAATGCAAGCTATAATTGCATTTATAGTACTCCAGTAAGGTGATTGAATTTTTTAAGTAAGAAAAGATCCATTAGTTAGTGATACACATCTCGGGAAAGCAGATGAATTGGGAGGTTTAAATGAAATTCCTGTAAGAAAAGTGACCAAAGAGACTATTAAGATATCAAATGTTTTGTTAAAGTAAAAGAATGGAGAAGAAAGACTATATTACAATTAGGCAAGATTAAATAATACAACTTAAGAGGAATTTGGGAACAAAGAAAAGTATTCTACAATTCCTTGAACTCAATGTATTTTCATTCTCTAACTGAAATTCTCTCTACATCCTGTGTAGTTGAAAATCTTTCCTTATGATTTCTTGTCAGTACATTGAATATATTCTAACTAGGAATTTGAATACACAACTATCATTATAGGAATAAATGTGCTTTATTAACAATTGTAAACCTGACAGTGATGAATCATACATATTCTACATATGAGAAAACAATGTAAGAGTAAAGAAGGAGGGAGAAAAGGGGAGAAAGAAAGAGAGAGAAACAGGGACAACATGTACTGGCAAGACGTCTTTAACTCAGTAGCCCACTTTGTTGTTTGTATAGATGCTCTTGCTCTTCAGCTTTTTTAAAAAAATTATTTATTTTTATTTTATGAGTATGAGTGTTACGCCTGCATGGTGCAAAAGTGCACCTGTGTCATTGAATTCCATGGAGGACAGAAGAGGGCATCGGATCCCCTGGAACTGGAGTTAAGGACAGCCACCATGTAGGTTCTGGGATTCGAATCTGGGTCCTCTGCAAGAACAGCCAGTGTTCCCAATGGCTGAGCCATCTCTCCAGCCCCTTTTTAGCTTTATAATAATTTACCAATTTTAAACAGTGAACATTTTCATGTTCATGTAATAAATCTTTTTAAATGAAAAGTCTAAAAGTTATTAGTTTATATTTTTACTGATAATTTAAACTTCACCTTTTTATATGCATGTTAACCCACCTGAGCTTGACCTATAAAGTGAGGTAAAAATGCACTTTCACTTTTTATGTAATGATTATATTTTTTGCACTCTTTTTGCTGAATAATTAATTCTTTCTTTAGGAGTAAACAGATACATCTGCAGAGAAATCAGCCTTTTTTGACTTTCCTGTCTCATTGGCCCATTTGTCCATATTCCATTCAATAGCTTGTCATGTCTAAAAATAACATAGATTTATAATAAGACAGGCTGTCATGGCAAGTCTCCTAGTCGTCCTACCCAGTCTTCTACTTTCTCTTTGCTTTATGCTTTTCTATGTGAATCTGGAGCTATCTAAATGGCTTGTAATTGAAAAATGATAGAATCTATAAATTGTGTTGGAGAAATTACATCATTATATAATATTTCTAATCATGTGTATTGTTTTCCTTTCAATTACTTAGTATTTAGTTGTCCTTTAATAAGTCTTAACACTATTATATATTTTCTGTTCTCTCCCTTTTTCCCAGTTTGGTGGCAGAAATTGAATATTGAAAGTAGAACCTCAGGACTGGAGAGATGGCTCAGCAGATAAGAACACTGACTGCTCTTGCAGAACACCTGGGTTCGAATCCCAGGAGCCACATAACCGCTAACAACCGTCCGTAGCTCCAGTCCCAGGGAATATGACAGTCTCTTCTGTCCTCCACAGGCATTGTGCAACACAATGCACTTACCTACAATCAGGAAATACACGCATACACGTAAAATAAAATAATAAATAAAACATTAAAAAAAGAAAGTAGAATCTCATGTATGACACTCATTCACTCTCTTCCAGTGAGGTAAATCTACAGATCTACTTAAAATTTTTCTCTTTTCACAGTAATTTGACATTTTTAGCTAATGTTATAATATATAATGTACTAAAGTTCATATGTGTCACCATTGTAAGTATAAATGACATTATCTATGACTTTGCTACAAGCACATAGAATGCAACTGACATTTTTCTGCATGAGTGTGATGTGTAGAACAATGGGTCTGAACTAAGATGATTTTTGTCTTCTGGGGACATCTGGAGGTGCCTGCAGATATTTTTATCATAACTGATGAAGTGATGCCACTGACAATTCATGGAAGAAGCCACAGGTGTTGCTAAGCATCCTAAAATATTCAGGACAGCCTCCAACAAGTTGAGAGTCCCATCACAGACTCTCCTACTATACCTAAATGTTATCTCTAGAATTCTTATTTCTATATTAGGAGTTGTGATAGGTGCAAATACTTGCACTTCTCTGTTTATTCCTCTATAAATCTTGATGTCTAATCTTTTCTCCCTTTCTAATTTAGTACTGTACTCATTCATAAAAATCTTAATCACATTTTTTGTATTTATTTTGTGTATGCAGGAAGTGCACATGTGCCACAGTGCCACAGTATACATTAGTAGTCAAGACAATTTGCTAGATTCAGTTGTCTCCTCCCACCATATAGGTTAGGGGAACTGAACTCAGGTGCTCAGGCTTGGTGACATGAGCCTTTCCTTACTAAGCCCACCAGTCCTTACTACTGTTCACATCTTTATGACTTCTACTACATTTTTAACATGAAGCAAGAACAGGGAACACTATGCCATTGCTTTGACTTGGTAATATTTTTTATCTAAGCATCTTTAAGTATTTCTCATCTGTTTAATAAAGCATTTTCCTTCCAATGTTTTAATTATGAGTACATTTTGAATCCAAGCATTTTTTTACATCTCTTCATATAGAGTGTTTCCTTTTAAATAGTTACCACAATGAGTTATATTTCTGCATTTTCTAATGCTTTATTATAGGACTTGGAATGGACTCAACTGACTTCAGTGTGTCATATTTATCTACATTACTGATTGAATTTGCCAATATTTTGTTTATGTTGTTTTAATTCAAACTCATGAGTGAAATGGATCTGTTACTTTTCTTATAATAAATAACCATTAGGGTTTTACATCACTTAAAAATCTGATGTGAAAAATAGTCCCTCTTTTACTATTTCCAGAAAAATTTAATATACTGTTGTGATAAAATCTTCTTTCAAAGTTTTATATAGAGCAGATATGAAATCCTTCAAAATAAACAAAAGAAAGTAAATAGTTCCATTGTGCTACATGGCATATTCTTTCCTATAATGAAATATCACGTTGCAGTCAAGATGAGAGGACTATACAGATAACCACTGATGTAGAAAAAATTGACCAACACCAAATTTGAAATGGAAGCTTATAAAATAGAATTTACAAAGTTATCAAAAATTAATCCTTAAATGTTGTATTTTGGGGGAGAAATCTGTACAAATGGAACACAGTAGTATTATGTAGTTCCATGGCAGAGCACCTTCTTTGAATGTGTGAGGCCCTGAGCAAGGCCCTGATTTCAATCTCTAGCATTGTAAAGACAAAACAAGCAAAAAGTATTACAACATAAAAACCTCATGGTAATAAAACAAGGCAAAAACAAAAATCAGGGAGAAGGCAAATCTATTTTAAAAGGTAAAGGAATGCTGTTGGTTTTAAGAAGGAATGGGAATGAATTGATGATGAAAATGTGTATTTTGAAATAGATTTTTAAACAAAACCTTAGATTTGGGGGACAGGAACATATTTCATAAGTTCACACCACATTTTTTTCAAAAACTCAAATAAAAGTGGGCTTTGTCTGAGTTAATAAGGGAATGCTACAGGAAAGGAATAAAGGTACAGGAGAGAGACATCCTCCAGGGAGAAACAGACACAAGAGGCAGAATGAGTTCAAACTCAACAAACACAGGGAACACTGCCTGCCCTATATCTTGGATCCAGCTTAAAGTCCTGTGTCCTCAGCCCCAGTTAGGAGAGAGGGCACATAGGGAAAGCTGGTTGTGAGAAAAGGTACTTCCAGTGGTTCCATGGCCTGTGGGCACTGGAGAGACGTTTGGGTAAGAGAACAATTCCTGGGTACAAGGCCAGCTACATTAATGAGCTCCAGGGCCTTGGGAAAGTCCTACCACTCAGCCTATTTGCTCATCTTTAGAGTGAGTCTAATGAGTTATTCAGCCCACCTTGCTGAGGTGCAATCCAGTGGAAATGTCTCCTTCCTTTATCTCCTCTTCCTTCTCCCTGAATAGTCTGACTCTCAGCAGTGAGTGCCCAGGGGTGATATTGAAAGGACATTGTCTTTCTCAGGGGCAAGTGGAGGAGGAGGAGGAGGAGGAGGAGTTGTTACAAAGGGAGTGAAGTAACAGGAAGGTAGAAATAATGAATAAAAGGGTAAGATGTTTATAAAAGGAGAATTCTAAATTAAAACTATGAAAAAGAAAAGTACATTAAAATAGTGTTTTAACTTTTATGTGATCTTATTAATTAAATGGATGTGATATTTGGACCTCAGATTGTGCCCTGAGGAGGAGGAGGAGGAGTTGTTACAAAGGGAGTGAAGTAACAGGAAGGTAGAAATAATGAATAAAAGGGTAAGATGTTTATAAAAGGAGAATTCTAAATTAAAACTATGAAAAAGAAAAGTACATTAAAATAGTGTTTTAACTTTTATGTGATCTTATTAATTAAATGGATGTGATATTTGGACCTCAGATTGTGCCCTTGGGCAATCCAAGGCCTCCTGTAGGTCTGTGAACTGAATAAATGGGATCACATACAGAATTGCCACCAGTCAGCTCTCTAAAGCAGTTTTCTGTATGGTTTAGATTTTATATCAGTCAGTCTTCTGACAGTATTTCCAGTCTATAAACAGTAATTATCTAAGATTATAATACAATACAATTTTATGTCAAAAAGCTTATTTCATTCTTCATTATGTATATCGTAACGAGTAAAACAAAGATGAAATGTATATATTTGCTGTTGATACATTATTTTCTTCTTGTTCAGTTTTAAATTATTCTTTTCTCTTGAGTTATGTACACCTTTGTAATAATTCATTGCTGCAAATATCATGAAGGTACAGTCTTACGGCATACTTCAAAATTAATATTTGTTATTAATTTTAATTAATAGCAGAAATGCTGTGAGCCAATCAAATACAGACAGTCTTACAGGAACAGCTAAAGTGTCTAAAGAAATGAATTAAATATCAAACTAGTAGGGATATACTCAACTCTGACAATAATTTATGGTTGGAATTTTAAAAGGCTATAAATCATTACTTATAATAGACCTGGTTTTCTTTAATTACACAATCTGTCAATGCACATTAAACCACTATGATAACTGTAAATTGTCTGAGTTACTATGGTGAATTGAGATTCCACCTTGTATGCATAATAATTTGGAACATAAGTAAAGAAAACACTGAAATATATGAAGAAAAAATTGTAATATGTTAAAGCAAAAAAATATAATCTGGGGCCGGGCGTGGAGGTGCACTTGGGTGCAGAGGCAGGTGGATCTCTGTGAGTTCAAGGCCAGCCTGATCTACATGGTGAATTCCAGGACAGTCGGGGCTACAGGGTGACCCTGTCTCAAAAAGACCAAATAAATAAATATATATATATATACATATATATGTATATATTCTGACTTTAGAATACTTATTCAGGAACTTGCCTATCAGATTAAAGCAATGTCTCATTAATAATGTATCCTATTTTCAAATATAAATGAAAATGTGCATGGTTATTTGAATTTAATCATTTACTCTATTTCCCTCCAAAACAAAAATACAGATAGTTATTATTAATTATAAATCTTAATTCAGATTCTCTACCACTGTGACTTGCAATTTGAAGTCAACAAAAACTTTGAAAAGATTGAAAAGTTAAAACAACAAAATAAAAATTATTATTATAATTGCCTAAGATTTAGAAAAATAATTAAGAATTTATTTATTTACTCAAAAAAGTTTTAAAGGTTTGAAATCTTAATCAATAGCAATATATTTCAAAAACAGATGTATCTATCTAGTCGAGTCTGTCTTCAGAAGGAAACTGTCAAAGAATGAATTTAATCAAATAATAAATAAAGTATGTTTTTGAGACAGGGCCTGCCTATAGTCCCCATTGGCCAGAAACTCGTTACATAGACCTGGCTGGTGTCAGTCTCATAGAGATCCACCTGCTTATGCCTCCAAAGTTGAGTGTATCTGGCACCACACCTATAAATTCGTAAATAAAATATTTTGAAAACTTTTAACTTCTGATTAGTATAATCATATAGAAATATATAGTAACATTTTTAAAAGCATTTTAAAAAATATTTTACTATTTTTATTTTATGTGTATGAGTGTATTGCCTGCATGTATGTGAGTGTACCCGTGTCATGCAATGCCGCAGAGGTCAGAAGAGTGCTTCGGATTCCCCTGGAACTGGAGTTAAGGATGGTTCGTAGCAGCCATGTGGGTGCTGGGACTCGAACCCAGGTCCTCTGCAAGAGCAGTCAGTGCTCCTAACCGCGGAGCCATCTCTCCAGCCCATATATAGTAACATTTTAAATACCATAGAAATAATTGATTATATTAATATAAAGCAGATGTGATCAAAATACATTGTATGAAATTCTCAGAGTTAATAAAAATATTGTTTAAAAAAAAGAAATTCTGAATTTCCTAAAACCAATTATCAAAAGAACTAACCTAAAAATATAATGATTAAAATTCTTAATATTTAAGACCCTCTTGAAATTCAGAATTTAACTCTCTAGCACAATTGAGGAAAGTGAACACACAATGCTAAAAGGAAAACAAACAAGCACAGGAAGAACACAGACAACACTAGCTTTAAGTACTCATTAAGACATCAGTAGGATGAAAATGTTTGCTTTTGATCTAGGATGATCAATATAGGCAAAGTTGGGGTCACAATGACATTTACATTCTCGACAGTGTTTTCACGGCATGTTAATGCTAGGTCTTCAACGTTGACTATTCTTCATGATTACACTTTGATCTGATAATAGAAGTGTAATCTGTGAAAACAGGCAGACAACTTTGTAAAGACATCTGTACAAAAAATAGCCACGAATCATTTTAATGGAAAAATGATGAGCAAGCAAATGTATACAGGTATAAAACACTAATGACCTGAAAACAGTATGAATGTATCAGTTATTATACAGGGATCAGTAAAGATACACCCATGCATGGCAATACAATGTAGTCACTGAAGCTGTCATATAAATACTCATCTTTAATATGGACATAGGCCTGTGATACTTTTTATTTTTAAAAAGGTTATATATAACCACATACATTTATGTTTTAAGAATCATAGGCATAGATATAAACATCTCCTTTAAATTCTCATATGTTCTATTATATTTTTGACAAGATTAAGAAAGAATGCCCATTTTATGCTAAAATAGAGTTCTCAACTTTAAGTCTGCATCCACGGAAATTTTGGCACATTATTTATTAAAGTTTACACTGGAATGCTACATAGAAATTACTTTCTATTCGGAACAAACTTATTGCTTTCATTTACAAAGAGAAGGGAATATAGTATTAGTGATTACTAGAGGAAATAATCTATCTCCATTTTCAAGTGCTGTTTCATGAAAATTCATTGAATTTAAAACTAAAGAATTGAAAGTGATGAAAAAGTAATTTATAAATGTATCTGAAACAATACAAAGTTCCATGTGCAGGCATCATCCACTGTCCACACTTTTAATTGCCCCCAGAGTTCCCATTTCCAAGTCCACAGAACCAAGCAATATAAGTCCTATCTGAGGAATATCTGACTCCACCTTGGAAATTTCTCCAGGCTTGGGCTATTTCCTCTTCTCATCCATCAACTGAATGAGTTTCCTGACTCCCCGGGCTGCAAATCTTGGTTTCTCATTTTCCTTACTCTCTTTGCATTTTAAAAATTAGCTCAAGTCTGTTTACTCTCAATATTGCCTGAAGCCCCTTTGGGGATTTCATTTTTCCTTCTGGCTCCAAGCTGACAATGTAATAGAGCACATTCTAATTCAGCCACTCTCTCCTCACCACCTAGAACAAGTCCCAGGTCAGGTTCTCTCCCCTCTGCAACCCAACCAACCTTTCTTCCTTTCAGAAAGCTATCTGTATTATCATGTTCATCAGTAGTAACATCAACATCATCAAACCATGACTGAGACATCATTTACTATACATTCTGGCTGATAGAGTATTTTCTTAAAATATTCTACATATGTGGTCCCCTCCAGTACATCATTTATTCGATGTTAATTATTTTCTCTCCAAACCAACGATATTAATGCTGACTTCTAATGATGGAATGCTCATTTATCATCATCTGAGAAGAAAGGGAACTGTTGTAGAAATAGCATCATTTGGAGTATCAAACCTACAAGGCTTGTGCTGGACCTCAGAAGCCATCACTACGCTTGTTCCGTCCTCTGACTTGGAAGAATATAATTCACATTTCAAAATGTATAGAGGGTTCGGTGATAAAGCAATCAACAAAGTGGTATGTTGTCAATAACTGCTATAGTTTTCATCCCTCAGTGCCACGTGTGTGGAAGTGGAATATGTCAATAACCTTAAATCAATAATGTTATTCAGCCAGATAACTAATTAACTCAGAAATTCTTTTCTTTCTCATTGACCTGACTAAGGCTTTGGAAAAAAATTAACCAAGTTGACATTTCATTTTTGTCAACATGAATTCCCATTTGAAATGAATTAATACCCTATGGCTATTTATGTCCATATTAGTGATTAATACCAGCATTTCTCTTCCTATTTGCCTAATTGAGAAATTGATCTACTGAGTCCAACCAAACTTAAGAAAACATAATAATCAAAAGCAACAAACCTGCATGACTCTGTACTTTGAGCTTCATTGCCTTCTACCAGGGTCCATTTTTATCAGAGGTGTAGTACAATTATTTGTTCTTGTGAATAAAACTAAAATTTGGATACAGGATGACATACACTTTCCAAAATAATTTTATTTTTAATTGAACATTTTCAATTTTCATACAGTATAATTTGATGCATTTAGATTCCCCTCCCCTATTCACACCTCCCTTCACTTGCCCTCCCAATTTAATATATATGAGAGTACATATGATACAGCCTATAGAGTTTTATTTGTGTCCCCAACTGTCCTTCAGTGCGGGTCCATTCACTGGGCCCACCAAGAGTTCTATCCCTTTAAGACACTGCCTTTCTCCCCTTCCCAGTGGCCATCAATTGCCAAAAGTTGCTTAGATTGACTTGGGATTTCTTAACCACTTCCTCATGGCTATGCTTGGATTTTGTCTGGTTTGAGCTTGCATAGGACTTGTGTATGCTGTCACGACTGCTGTGACTTCATATGAATAGCTGACCAACTGTCTGGAAATCTCTGTTTCCGTGTGGTCATCTACCCCATCCGACTCATACAATCTTTCTGCCTCCTCTTCAGCAATGAGCCCTGAGCATTGGAAGGCAGAGGTTTGAAATAGGTGTCCTATTCATGGATAAGACATATAATTTTTTAGAAATAGAAAGAAGTTTCAAAGTAGATCCTCTGAAGAAATTTATAAAAATAATTTCTTTCTATGTGTGTCTTACTTTTTATCTATGTCTGCCCAAGAAGCCAGGCACAATGAGAGAATTAGCATCAACAGAGAAGGAAGCACACCTCAGGTGCTTTGCCTTTTACTTACCCTATGTAGAGATATAAACCTTGACCCTAGTCTTGCTTCAGTTGCCACTAACTTATAGATGCACCTGTTTGAATGCTAGATTTAAATGACTCAATTCAACTATCAGTTGCTCACTCATGACAATATGTTTGTGAAATAATACATTTACTGCTGTATTGAAATAATGTTTTCTTTCCTAAATACACACCAGCATTTACATGTCATAAATCCAACAATGAATCCTGAATCATTTCTCTCTCAGGAAGCTGATATACCAAGTAAATGGAGTCAGAAATCTTAATTACTTTTTCCCCTAGTATATCCACAAAGTGACATCTGTCCCAGAGCAAATGTCTGAAAAGAAAAATAAAGATACCCTTTGGGACTGTTTCTGAAAAATCTATTTTTCCTCATTTGAGATTGTAATTTTTGTTTTCATATTTAAATTTCCTCTAAAATTAAATTCTAAAGTTAATGGAGGTATGTTCATGATGAAAACATGTCAGGCATTCACGTCATTGTTATTTTATTCTGGCAAGAGGCTGGGGAATAGGGTTTATACTATACACGAGAGGAAGATGCTCACAGGCTTTTATCTGAAGCAAACGTAAAATGTGAGTCCACAGCTGCTTACTTTTTTCTGTCATATGATAGCTTGCAGGTATCAAGGTATGCTACTTCATAATTAATTACTTTGTTCTTATACCCTAACTAAATTTAAACATGAACTAAATGCAAAAACAAGATGGAATATTATAAAAGCAATAACCACTGTACACTCATTGGATTTCATAAACTGGATGTATTGTGGTTTTTTATACTTTAGCCACATGTCACTTTTATAATTCTATCTATGTTCATTCATTTTTAAATATATTTAAATTTGATTACGCTAGTTTGTTTACACTTTGTCAGTGCCCGGGTAGCTGCGATGTTACTAAAGTAGTCATATTATACATAAAGGAATGTTTGCAATATTATCTCATTAAGGAAGAGGAAAAAAAGTTCCCCTTTTCTTGATCCACGCTTTGGTCTATTGTGTATCAACTGAACAATAAGTCAAGGAACAGCATTTAGTTAGATGAGTTCCATCTGTCTATTGCTCTTTTTTTTTAATCTCCAATTTCTTTTGTTATGAACATATACTTGACTTATCTAAATAATATAACACCAAACCCTCTGATCTGAATAAATTTAATGTTTTTATTTGGAAGGATATTTGCTCTTTAACACGAAACCCATTTAATTGCTTATTTTTATTGCTAAAAATTTCAGGAAGTAGTCTATCATTTAAGCTGAAAAGAAAGGACTTGAATATATTATACAGAGAACACAGTGTTGGGTTTTCATTTTAATGGAAATTATTTATGATAGAGCTATTTCTATTTATCATAAAGAAAATGTAGGGGCTTTGCAAAATGGCTCAGCAAATAAAGGCTCTTATCCAAAATGCCTGACAATTTGAGTTTAATCCCTGGAATCAACATGATGAAAGGAGAGAACAGATTCCCAGTAGGTGTCCTCTGACCTCCACATGCACACACATGAATTAAATAAATAAATAATAAATGAATAATAAATAAATAAATAAATCAGACCCAATTTTCTTAAAGAAAATGTAGAGTTAAACAAGAAGAAAATAGGAATAAGAAAATATGTCTACAACCTGTTTGCTACTTAATGACAATCATTATTATTATTTATCTTCATTGCTTCTCATTGAATAAACAGCTATAGTCTTTAATGACATAAACATATGTAGTATTGAATCACTCCTGTTTCAATGAGCAATATAACTATAAGTAAAACTCTATATGTTAATACATACATATCACTAATACAAATTTATTAGCCATATACTGTTCCCTTTATGTGTGTATCATAAGTTAGGGCACAAATCCCATGGTGGGAGAATGTGTCATTGCCAATTATTTAAAACTGTAAAATTTCTGAATAAATTATCATAGTCATTTATTTGTACAATACTCTTTTTTTTTAATTCTTCAGCTTGCTTTGCTGAGTCAAATGGCCCATATATTTCAAATTCTGATGTTACTTCCTTTTAATCATTTGTATCTAAATAGTAGCATCAGTGATATCAGTAATGAGACACTGTTGACATCCATACAATTTGAAAATAATTTATAAGTTATTCCAGGATACCAACACATAAACACACACAGACAGAGAGACAGAGAGAGACAGACAGACACAGCAAGACAGAGACAGAGAGACAGACAGAGCTAGATAGATTTCTGTTCCATTTGTATACAGTGCTTAAAATGCATACTGATGCACAAAGATTGTTTTGAAGGGGAGAGTCTATGCTTAGTCCTAAATGGGATACTTATTTCACAACCCCTCCCAGTTCTCAGGGATCACTGTGGAAGAGGGGGCAGAAATACTGTGAGACAGAGGTGGTGGATAACTACAGTGAAAAAGTGTTTTCCAGACAAAACAGGGCAGTTGCACATATGACTCAGTGCAATTGTAACAGCAGGCAAAGAAATTTGAGTAAGCTCAAGCCAGACAAAACCTCAGCATGGAAGGGGAGTTAGGCATGAATTGCCATCCCTAACTGTGTGCTATGAGCAACTGATAGTTTTTGGTGGGGGTGGGGTAAGGGAATTTTTTTTTATTCTTTTTTATTTTTATTGATTTTTGTGAATTTCATGTGCTTTATCATATTTAGGCACCCTCCCCTAGCTGCACCCTTATATAGTCTTCCCCCAGTAATTGCATGTATGCTCTAATATATATTAAGGCTTATCTAGTCAAGTTTGTGTCCCCAAGTATCTCTTT
This sequence comes from Nannospalax galili, assembly GCF_000622305.1. Taxonomy (NCBI): domain Eukaryota; kingdom Metazoa; phylum Chordata; class Mammalia; order Rodentia; family Spalacidae; genus Nannospalax; species Nannospalax galili. The sequence continues at coordinate 4,089,866 of NW_008349073.1, read as the reverse complement.
CAGTGTGGGTCCATCCTCTAGAGCCCAATTAACCAATCTAGTATCACACACTTAAAGAAAATTAAGTCTCCCTATGCCAATATTAAACATTTTCCAATGGTTCCTCAGCTAAGGTTCGGGCTTCTTACCCACTTCTCCACCTTTATGCTTGAATTTTGTCTAGCTTGAGTTTACATGGATCTTGTACATGCTGTTACCATTGTTCTCAGTTCATATGAGTAACTTCCCAGTTATGCGGAAAACTCTGTTTCCTTCTGGTCATCATCCGTCTCTGGCTGTCACAATCTTTCTAACCCCTCTTCCATAGTTACCCCTGAAACTTGAATGGCAGAGGTTTGATATAGGCATTCTATTCAGGGATAAGCACTCTGCAGTCTCTGATTCTCTGCACTTTGGCCAGTTGTGGTTTTCTGGGTTGATTACTATATGTTGCATGGGGAAACGTCACTGGTGAGAGTTGAGAGATGCATTAATATTCTTTCTGTCCCCATTCTGCTATGTTCCCTGAGCTTTAGGTGTAAAGGATGCATTGAAGATGCATCACTCAAGGGTGCGTACCTCACGGGCACTTATTTTCTGCATTTAACCAGTTGTGGAACTTTGTAGGAATCTCCATCTATTGCAAGAAGCTTTTTTAGTTAGTGGTGATAGGTACACGTGTCTGTATATGAGGATTATTTAGAATATAGCAAAAAAAAATATGTTTGTCTAGGGATGTGTCAAATGTAGGTTTTTCTCTAGGGTCTATGCCATCTCCAGCCATGTATAATTGGCTATGTTTACAGTACATAAGTTCCTTCCCATTGAGTAGGCCTTAAGTCCAATTAGACAGCTGTTAATTACCCCCAGGATAAAAGTGCCAGTAGAGATTGTTTGCTGGGCCAATCGTCATGGCTCTTAGACTTTACATCTGTGGTGGTTTGAATTTAAATGTCCCCCACAGGCTCCAAGTATTTGTACATTTTGTCCCCAGATGATGGCGCTGTTTGGGGAGGTTTTAGAAGGTGCGGCTATCCTGGAGGAAGCACGTCACTGGGGGTGGGCTTAGAGAGTTCTTAAGCTTTGCCAGATCTCAGGTTGCTCTCTTGCTTCCTGTGCCTGTGTGATGATGTGAGAGCTTAGCTCCTGCTGCTCCTGCTCCAGCCACCTCCAGCCACTATGTCTCCCTGCCATGACAGACTGTAATTCCCCTGGAACCATAAGCTCAAATTAACTCTTCCTTCTATAAATTGCTTGGGTCAGTGTTTCTATCACAGCAACAGAAAAGTGACTAATACAACATCTGAACAGGATCATTGACTGGTTTTCTCCCTTGGCAGCTTGCATAGTAGTTTCTGATACTATGAGAGCTGTTCTTCCAGGAGGAGGCTTCTAAATCAGTTCCAACTCAATTGCTCCTGTGTCCAAAGTGTGTCCTGTCTTCAGCAATAGGGGGTTAACTTCAGTTTCTGGGAGGCAGTCAAGGGCTGTGGTAATAGCCTGTGTTATCTTAGAAGTCTCTTGGACTTGACCAACAACTCAAAGGAAGCCTTCCCTTTCCTGGCACTGTGTTTCTTGTTATATAGCCTTTAGTGATAGACTTGTACTCAGACTCCGATTTGTCAGTCGTTGATCTTATTTCCTGAGCAACTGAAGTCTGATTTAAAGAGTCCTTTCCTGTACTATATCTTATAGGGTACTGCCCAGGTTTTCCTCTACTGCTTCAGCATTTCAGTATCACATTGAAATCTTTAATCCATTTGGAATTGACTTTTGTGCAGGGTGATAGATATGGCTCTAATTTCATTCTTCTATACACAAAGATTAGTTTTCCCAAGACCATTTGTTGAAGATGCTGTCTTTCTTCCACTGTGAATTCTTTGCAATCTTGTCAAATACCAGTTGGCTGAAATTGCATGTACTCATGTTTTGGTCTTCTGTTTTGCTTCATTGACCTCCTTGTCTGTCTGTGTCAAAACCATGCTGTTTATATGACTATAGGTCTGTAACACATTTGAAATCTGGTATGGCAATCCCCCAGCATTGCTCTTCTTTCTCAAAACTGTTTTGGCTATCTGGGGTCTTTTGTGATTCCATATGAATTTTAGAATTTTTTTCTATTTCTGTGAAGTGTCATGGGAATTTTGATCAGAATTGCATTGAATACATACATTGTTTTAGGTAGGGTGGTCATTTTCACAATTTTAATTCTACCAGTCCATCAGCATGACTTCCATTTCCTTGCATCTTCTACAATCTCTTCAAAGATTCAAAGTTTTCATTGTAGAGCTCTTTAATACCTTTAGTTAAGTTTATCCTTAGATTTTTTTTTAAATATTGTGAAGAGAAGTTTCCTTAGTCTTTTTCTCAAAAGTCAATATTTTTAATGCTGTGGCTGCTGGTGGGTGGACCATGTTCCATTGATGGTCAAATATCCTAGAGTATATGGGCTGCACAAATTGGATTTGATGGGTTTAAAAAGAAAAACGAGGACAGAAAGCAGGGCAGGTAGAGAATGGGAGTGAATCTGGGAGGAGCTGAGGGAGGAAAGAGTATGATCAAAATACACTATATGAAATTCTCAACAAACTAATAAGAAAAAGGAAAACTCTAACAAAGTTGGGCTAGAATTTGTTCTTTGTACTCTTGCTGATTTGCACACCATGATCTGAGAAGTACGAACCTACAGGTTGAACTGAATCACCTGAAGGAAGTTCTCACATCCACATCTGTGCATCCAGAATAGTTAACCTAAATTCCACATCACTAGTGGTTTTCTGAAAACACTTCATGAAATGTGTACACCACCTGCAATGGTTAGACACAGCACACATGTGAAAAATCTGGTAGAGAGAACAACTACTTAAATTCAAAACTCAAAGATGGTGATTCAAAAATACCACTTTAATAATATTCCATCTGATGTTAATCAATTAATAGAAAATGATCACATTGAACTCAGTCTTCCCTATGTACTCATTGCCCTGGACTATGCCTACATGGATGAACATGTACGTTTCTCTCTCAGAGCATTTTCTTGACAAACACAGAGTCAGACATGTATTTTTATCTTAATGAATTAATGTTAAGCTTATTTAGAAGAATTAAAACTAGAAGTCATGGTTTTACTTCTCAGAAAATTGAGATGTTTCCCCTTACAGCAGCCCCTAGAATCTACTGGGAAGCATGACAATGTAAACTCTCCAATGTAGGCTGAGTCACTGCAGTTAGAGTAGGCTCATAGGTAAAGCAGTCTCAACGCAGGCCTCGATAGACCAATCATTTCCCACCCTCTGTGTTTGCTTTACAAATCTGTGTGTCACTTTCTGATTTGTGGAATGTGTGGTTCATCTTCCAGAGGGTGCCCATTTTAAACTGGAAACCTATTTTTGAAATAGTCATAAATTGGGAGGGTAGGGATAGGTATTGACAACCAATCTAAAAGAAAAAAAAAGAAAACTAAAACCATGATTCCTTAAGCCTGTGAAATCATATAAATAAAGATCACTAGGAAACAGAAAATAAGAAACTGTACTATGATGATGAATTGTAGTCACACTTAATGCCACCAGAGCTTTAAAATCATAAACATGACAACTTTTGTCATTTCTGTTTTACAAAAATTAAATAGTAAATAGTTAATTTCAATGAAAACAAAATATACAAGTAAGTAAGGACTTTGGACCTCTCCAAATATCATAAAACCACAGGCAATACAAAAATGTTTTACAAGCGGCTGCTTTGCTTAAAAATGTTGTTTCTTCTTGCACAGAAAATTGGAATGTGACACATTCATGTGTCCCTGAAACATGTGGCAAGGAAAGAAGCATTAGCCTGTTGTTTAGGCCAAATTTAATTTCTGTAATTATGTTCTAGTTGCCTCGAAGTCCCTGGAAGTCTCTCATAATCTGTGTCACTTCTAGGCTTAATCTATTTATAGCAGTCTATGCTCTTTCAAGTGGTCATTACCATCTGGCCCTGAGGTGGCTGCATTTCAGCAGGAGGGAACATGATTCCTGTATTACAGAATACTCAACATGAGCAATTACAGCCTTGAAGTTGGATGATGCAAATCTACCTGATAGTGCTTGGGAAAGACAGAAATCTTTGTAGAAATAACCCCATTATTATAAACGATCATAATCTCCTGTTCTTCTTGTTCTTCGAAGTTTATTTTCATGACCACTTTTCATTTAAGAAATACACTTTGGGGCTGGAGAGATGGCTCAGTGATTAAGAACACTGGCTATTCTTGCAAAAGACCTGGGTTTGAATCCCAGCACCCACATGGCAGCTAACAACTGTCTGTAACTCCAGTTCCAGAGGATCCGGCAGCCTCTTCTGTCCTCTTTGGACATTGCATGATACGGGTGCACTTACTTACATGCAGGCAATATACACATACACATAAAATAATAAATAAAATATAAAAAAAGAAAAAAGAAATACACTTTGGAAGTGAAAATAAAATATAAGCACTCTATACACACATAAGTATGCATATGACATTTTATGCATATGTATCTGTGTGTGTGTGTGTGTGTGTGTGTGTGTGTGTGTGTGTGTGTGTACATGCATCTCTGTGGAGGCTAGAGACTGATCTCATGTGTCTTCATCATTCTCCACCTTACATATCAAGGCAAAGTCTCTAATGAAAGCTCACCAACTCAGCTATTCCAGTCAGTCTGTCTTCCATGTGCTGGGATTATAGGCAGGCAGCCATTGAACATTAAGGAGCTGAACTTCTCCAGTCATGCTTGCAGAGCAAGTGGTTCAGCCAGTGAGTCATCTCCCCATCTCCCCAGCTTATTATGACTTTTTTATGTTTATCATGTATTAAAATATCTTTTAGGAGCTGAAGCACTGGCTCATTGGATTAAGAGCTTGCTAGGCCAGAGTAAGGACTGAATTTCTGAATCACAGCAGCAATCTAAATGCTTAGTGGGCGTGGTGGCCAGTCTGTAATACCAGAGCTCAGGAGGCAGAGAAAGGGAAACTGGGCTAACTAGCTAACTAGGTTAGCCAAATCAGTGAGCTGAAGTTCAGCAAAAATTACTGCCTCCCTAAATAAAGTGGGCAACAACCTAGGAAGACACCCAACACCAAACCCTGGCCTCTGTGTGTACCACGGGTGGCTCCCCATGCGAATGAGCAAAGCTCAGTCCTGTTTAGCTGACATTCCAGGGACCTCCATGCTAGCTTTGTTCTCCACATCAGTCTCCTTACCTGTTCACCTCACTTGCCATTAAATCTCACTGCACAGTCTACTCTGGCCGTGTGGTCTACTGGAGATGCACACTGGATTCCTGAGGTGCAGCATACACACGGCCAAAACTGCTTGAACAGTCTCAAACGAACACCTGCCTTTTCTGCTAACAAACACTGGATCACATTTCAAGTTCCTGTCCACATACCATCTACATAGTGCTTTCTCTTTTCTGGCCATTTGAAAATAACTTTACCACTTTACTTTCATATTTCTTTACAGAACTGTTTTTATTTTGCAAGGAAGTGTATCTGAAGACTCTTTTTCACACTCTGAACTGTATGAGGGGAGCATCTTCCTATCATATGGCATTGTATCATGTCCAACACAAATGTTCAACAACCATTTATTGAATTTGTTTCCAGCGCTGTAGACTTCAAAACCTCAGAGAGAACTTCCCTGTAAGTATGAAGAGGCAAACAGAAGGGGTGTGGCTACAACACATCTCAAGTATTCCGTTACCTTATTTCTAAGCATCTTTGTTCCCTTCATGACACTTTTCTAAAATAGTGTCATGATATTAGTGGAGGAGGGTCGGTGAAACTTCTGGAAGCTAGTCTCAAGCAAAACCAGTCCATTTTGAAGTCCTTAGCCAAGCAAGAGGAGTCATAGTCAAAGAGATACTTTTTCCCCACCAAGAATAGGCAGAATATTTGTCCAAAGCAAAAGGCCAATTAGACTAAACTAGAATAGTTTGTTAAGGGTATAAATGGGAGTTTGCAATGTTGGAATTAATCCTATCCATGATAAAATGAATGATGTAGCAATGTCTAAATTGTCATTAGCTGATTCCCACAGTAATCACTTTGTGTTCAGTGGGGTCCGAAACTGTACTGTGAATGAGACCTTCCACCAGGAACTAAGTGCTTGCTGGCTGCATGATGTGAAGGATCATTAACCACATCTTGCTGAAGAACATTACAGGTTATAAAAATGTCATCTAGACCATGCCGACAAGCCCATCTGTATTTAAGGTTGAATCCCTTTGAGATAAAATCACTCCATGTGGCTCAAATGGGGCTGTTATTTCAGATGTCAGAAAACTATTAACATATAACCAGAGTACACGAGCCATAATAGAGCAGTTGAATAATGTGGGATATGAAATCTTTTCAATAGCCCTGCTTTGCACCTAGTTCATCAAAAGAATACATTTTACAAACACTGAAGAGAAAAAGAAAGCCTTTTTAAAAGTTTCATAACAAACCAGTACAATTAATGAGAATCTATATCTCATTATATAATTAGTGGCCAGAGTTCTATTTTACATGAATGATAAGAAGCAGGGTCAAGGTGTTTACGATTACACACACTGGATTTCTTCTGTCATCACAGGGATGGTATTTATGATAACAAGTAAGAATAACCAAGGAGAAATTGTTATTTTGAAATGGAAAGGAGAAAGCTTGCTTGTGTTCTGGAAACAGAAATGGGCTGGATTGTTTGAGATTTCAGCTACTCTGGTACCTATGCATAGATGCATATTCATCCATGTATAAACGTGATTACATTCTCTCCTGTCTCTGCCCTCTCCTCTCTTCTCCCTCTCTGCATACAAATATATATTAGGATATATAGAGGTGTGTTTTCTGCAAGTTTTGTGTCTAGAGTACTGGAAGAGTGAAGTTCTCTGATATGATTCTTCACTAACATGCAATGCATTTCCTCAACCTCTTCCTACCACTGTCTTCCCTCTGATCTCCCCCTCTTTCCTGTTCCTTATTTCAACTGTACACAGGCAATGATGGTTTCAGAGAAGAGAAGTCATGATTAACCTATAGTTTAGGATTTCTTTGACAAATGTTATGGTTTAAACATGGTTTTTCTTCCCCAAAACTCGTCAGTAAATCTGACATTGTGGCAGTGGTGTTGGGGGTGGGGCTCCTAAAATAAAAGAGCATACTGCTGGGCAATGTGTTTCAAAAAGGGTAAATACTTATATCCATGAGAGCTTTCATTTTCCAATGTGGCTCTTAATGCAGTCTTGTATTTTTTATTGTTATCATTTTTTATGTGTATGAGTGTACTACCTGCATGTAGGTAGGTGCACCCATGTCATGCAATGCCCACGTAAGTCGGAAGAGGGTGTTTGTTGGATCCTCTGGAACTGGAGTTACAGATGGTTGTTTGCTTCCCTGTGGGTGCTGGGACTTGAACCCGATTCCTCTGTAAGAAGAGCCAGTGCTCTTAACCACTGAGCCATCTCTCTGGTCCCTAATACTTTTAAAATAATTTTAAAAGAAATTGTATATAAGCACACCTTAAAATGTCATTTCTGGAGTGGGGGAGCTGGCACATCAGTTAAGAGCATGTACTACTCTTACGGAGGACCTGAGTTCAGTTCCCAGCACCCATATTAGATGGCTCGGGGCTGCCTGTGACTCCATCTCTGTGACATCTGACGCTTCTGGCCTCTACGGCACGTGAACTCATGTGTACATAGATAGCTATGTGCAGACTCAAACAGCTATATATAATCAAAAATAATAAAAATAAACCTTTTAAAAAATTCCATTATCAACTGATTTATTTACCATTTTTTTTTCCAAAAGGGGACATTATCAATATCAATTCCTATTTAACCTTGAATTATACTGTTCTGGTGTTTTGTTTGCAATGGAAAATGCTTTACTCTTTCAGAGTTTCTCTCACCTAGATCTATTTACTTGCTCTCTTTGTCCCTGGTGCAATGATCTGTGACTATTCAATAAAACCTTTTGAACTGACTATCTATTGCTCTGAACACAAACCAAAGAAAATCTGAAAATCTGTGAGATAAATTCAAGTTGCCTTAAACTCTAGAATAACATATATTTTAATCCAATGGAAACAAATACTAAATATAGGCAAGGGCCATTATCCTCAAGAAGCTTTGCTTTACTTGCTAAGGAAGATACGGGAATTATTAATAAAAATAAAGACAAAATGACATGTGTCATATAGTAAATATGGTCCAGGGGAGAAAGAAAGCTTCCTGATGGTGAACACATAGGAAACTTCGTTGAGAAACTCCTATTTTAGTACCAGGTGCCACATGAGGCAATTTTTACTCATTATGACATTTAATCCCCACATCTCAGTCAAGTAGTCTTATTATTTTCTACTGAGAAAATAATGAAGATCATAAAATCACATTGATTTGGTTAAAAAAAAAAAAGCAGGGGGAATACCCCTAAATTAAAGTCATTTAAATTACTTTAAGATCTCTTTGCACTATTGAATGAGAAGATACTGTAGTCAGATTGGGAGGTGGGTGAACCATGAAGGGGTCAAATGTGTGGAAGTATAGCATGTGTTGAGGCAAAATGAAAGAAAATTAAAGGTATGTTCAGGTATGTCTGCTTGTGGCAAAATGTTCCTTTTACCTGGAGAAAATAAATCATCCACAGACCTTAAACTCCTGTCCTTTTACATTTTTCAGGCCAAATGAAGAGGGGCCACATCTAGTTGGCGATTAGGTGGGAACATTGCTACCCCAAAGGCAAATGAGATCTCGTTAAACTGGGGATGATGAATAGATGCTCAATGGAGCCTCTCACCTGTCACACTTTGTTTGATACATACATAACACTGAAAAAAAGAGAGAAACTGTTAATGCTTTTATTACTTTTACTGTATGTCATCAATTCTTGGGATCACATTTTCCATAAACTGAAAATTTTTAAGTAAGTAGGTACATTATAGTAGATGTCAGTGAGATAGATTTAATTAAAATTGATTGTAAATGTGTATGCCTATCTATACATTTATATTAAATTTCTATCCACAGATAATTATAACAAAACCATCTAATATACATGGTGAAAGAGTAAGTAAAGTTAACAGAAATTGTCAAATATCTTGTAATAAACCACAGGATTTCCCAAAGAAGTTCCTGAAATATACAGAGGTTCATTAGACTAAACCTTAATCAGTGTCAAAAGATTCTAGAAGGTATTCAGGAGAAGCTATTTAATATCCAGCAATGTGTGTGTGTGTGTGTGTGTGTGTGTGTGTGTGTGTAATGAAAAGACTGAAACTGTAAATCCAACCAAATAGGAAATACAAACAAAACCTGGTGCTCTTTGACATACTTCTAAATTATTCCGTCAGTCCTAAGGAGAGTAAAGAGATGGAGATCATTGGCTGAGGCAAGAAGGGAACCAAAGGTCATATTGAAGTCAGGGGTATGAATGTGGGGAAGGTTTACACTCAACTTCTGATAATGGTCCAGATGACTTAAATCAAATGTGGCTGGTTAAAAATTATACATCTAGGGGCTGGAGAGACAGCTCAGCAGTTAAGAGCACTGACTGCTCTTGCAGAGGACCCGGATTAGATTCCTAGCAACCACATGGAAGCTATGAATTGTCCTTAACTCCAGTTCCAGGGGAATCCAAAGCCCTCTTCTGACCTCTGCAGGATTGCACGACATGGATGCACTCACATACATGCAGGCAATACACTCATACACATAAAAATAAAATATTAAAAATAAAATAAAAATTATACATCTAGTATACTGTTTCTCCTTTTTCAGAAATATGTTTATTAATTCAGTGGTGAATCTTATATTGGCTGACATCTTGAACAAGGCTATAATTCCAAAATTTGTCTTTGAGGATTAATGACAAATGAATCAGTTTGTTTTATCTGTAGAATTACTTTCTATATTAATAAATTTTTATGGGTGAATTCAGAGTTTTAAACATAAATCTTATCAGTAGCAGCCTCATATTTGGCTAAAAAATGTTCCATCTCTCATCATAATTTGTTTGGATATTTTGCAAAGAATGTAGGCAAAGATCAGAACACACATTATCCACTGATTTTTGTACTTCAAGATCTAATTTCCAAGGATTAAAAATGTCTGATATCACAGTCATATGACAGTGTTTTCCATGGGCAGAAATGACATCTTCCCAAGCCCCTAAGTCATGCAGCAAAAGATGATTTTGTTTTTCCGCCTTTGAAAAATTAGTCTATTCAATCAAGATCTCATGAAAACACTGCTTAGTTTTCGGTGGATAGCTCACATTTGATTTGGAGCAGATATTTGCCTGGATCCTTTTTATTCTGAGAGACTGAATCTATCATGCACATATTATAGGTTATGGCCAATTTCCAAATGCTCTCTAGCCACCACTGTGGGGATAGAATAATTGGCAACACAGTGAATTTATTTTGGTTTAATATTCAGTTCTCAAGACAAGCAGCTGGTTCTTAAAGACAAGCTTTATACCCAGTATCAATACTTACTAAATAAAAATGTGAACAGATTTTACAAATTTCAGTTTCATAGTTATTTTATGGGTAATTTTTTTCTGGTGCTAAATCAAAGAAATACACTTTGTTTAAAGAGGTAAAAAAAAATCATGGAAATATTTGCTTTTTTTTTTTTATCCTCTTCCTCTTCTACAAGTAATATCAGGCACTATTTAACCACAGTGTTTACATTACACTGAGCACTAACAATGCAATGCATCTAAATTGGTTGATGAACTAGTTTGGATGATATTTTTATGGGTGTATATCAATACATAAATACTAAGGTAAATAAAAGAACTTCAAAAGAAGACTTATTAGGAACTTGCATATTGTACTGAACATATGTACTAGTTTATTTTAGAACTGTGTGAAGAAGGTGATCACCAGATGGGGAGAGGGAAAAAGGAAGGAGAAGGAAAGAGGAAGGACATCTCCTTCTCAGGTTGAACCTTATTAAATTACCACTTTAACTTTCTGCTTCTCTTCTCAGTCCATGACTTGTAGAAGTTACTAAAGAGGGCTGGAGAGAGATGGCTCAGTGGTTAAGACCACTGCTTGTTCTTGCAGAGGATCCAGGTTCAGTTCCCAGCACTCACATGGAGGCCAACAACCATCCATAACTCCAGTTCCAGGAGATGTGACGCCCTCTTCTGACTTCTGTGGGCACTGCACAGCATGGGTGCACTTACACACATACACTCATACATGTAAAATAATAAAATATTTTTTAAGTTACCTAAAGAACCTCTTTCCTTATTATTAAACCTTCTGTAATCGCTCTTTATCAGTACTAAAGCTTCTTTTGTGATTTAGTTTGGATTCTGACCATCTCCCCAGTCCATGTAGTATAAGGTAACAGAAACTGAGAGGTAGGATCTAGAAGAGAAAGTTAGATCACCAGGGCATGCCCTTGAAGATGATATAGTCATTACAAACCCTTCCTGCTTTTCTTTGCCTCACTACTGCCAGGGAGAAGAAAGCCTCCTCTATCCGGATCTCCAATAACACTACAGCCTGTCAAGCCCCAATTTGTTACAGTAGCAAAAAACAAAACAAAACAAAACAAAACAAAACAAAACAAAAACCCTTTACACTGGTCAAGAGAATAACAATCTCTGACCTGGCTGGAAGCTGAGCTTTCCAGTTTCTCTAGATCACCTAGTCACAGGATTACCCCTCTGAAAGTGGGTTCACCTTGTCATGCTAAAGAGATGAGCTAATACCTCCTGTGGTAATGAGATGGTGAACTTTTTCTACTCTGAATCCCTGCCCCCAGTGCTGTGCTTCTGGTATAGACATGAAGCCTCCCTAGGTCTCCTTTTTCTGAATTCTTCAGAAAAGCCAACCTCTCTTTTTCTTCTGTTTCTTTTCTAACCCTAACACTTGGGGCTGTTCCAAGGTCTTGGTTTCATTATCTTTTTCTCTAAAGCTCCCTCCCCCACTCCACCACGCGGCTGCTTCTCTGCCAAGTGTGTATCTGACCTCCATACCAGCTCTTAACAGGCATGGCTTTTTTTTTTTTAATTTCTTCCATTCTGCTCAAGTAAGCTACTGAGATTTGCAGCTTGCCTACACTGAGGCTTTTTCTTTAAATTGTAGTAAAACTGTCCTAAAGCTTTCATTTCAGTACATTCTTAAATTCCTTTATGAATGAGACTAAGAACCCTTAAGGGGACCCCATTTTTTTTTCCTATATCAAAAGCACTGTGGCCAGGCGGCCCTGGTATGAAATCTCAAACACGGTAAGTCAAAATAAACTTTCCTCCTTTTCAGTTTTGTTAACTAAGGTAGCCTAGGGCTCATAAACCAACATACTTTCAAAGGTCAGAATTGCATCCACATTGACAAAAAAGTACAAATGTGTAAATCCTCATTTACATGCCCTTCAGTGGTATGGTCCCACTCATGTACTTAAAAGAATGAATTCTTTCACCTTATATAACTTGGAATCTAGAGACCACTTCACACTGGATTCACATATCCACTTCTCAAGTTCCTCATCTATGAAATGAAAACTGCAGTTATTCCCTTCCATGGGGTTTAGGTGGTGATTGAATGGTATAATCCATACAACATAGCTGATGTTATGCTTGGCATTTAACAAGGACTCTGTGGTTGTTAGCTTCTAAAATTGGTAGTATTATTGGTGGTATTCTTCTTTAATTGCTTCCTTAATTTGTGCTTCATGAAACAACACTCTCCAAAGGGAGAGAGATGGCTGTTCACTTCCTTGAATTCAGCATTCAGAGCTGGTGCTGTTCTAACTGCAAGACACTGTGACTATATATCCCTGACTTGCTTGAGAAAATTCTGGGGATTCATTATTCCCATATAGGTATTCCTGGAAAAATTTATGCATCTCCCAATATTCTTCAGTAAATCTCTTTTGAGAGTGAATTTGATTTTTTTGTTTATGGTTTTTTGTTGTTTGTTTGTTTGTTTTGGCTTTTATTACCTACAACTAAAATTCCTAACTGATGAAACAACCTAGTAACTCAACTTACTCAGATTTTAGGATTTAAATATTCCCCTCTGTCCTCGCATCCCACTCAGATATTTCACAGTCATTTCAAATATAAAACAGACCGAAATGTCTGCTCTCCTCCTCCCCAGCCTGGAATACTTGCATTTTAGCATCTCCCAGCACCATCCATAAATTGCTCAAACATGGGCTCTTCATCTGATGCTTTCTTTGCTCTTCACATTTTCCATTTGGACAGCTTTACCAACTTTAACTTGTCTGCTTTTCTTTTTAAATATCTATTTGGTATCCCTCTAAATCAAATAATCATTATCTAATGAATCAATCAAAACATCTGAGAATTCCTCATTCTTTCTCCACTTTGATCTCTTTCAAAGTGTTTGTTTGTGTGTGTATTTGAGACAGGGTCACATGTAGCTCAGAACCAGCTCAAATTGCCTATATACCAGAGGATGACCATGAGTCTCTGATCCTCTTGCCTTATAAATGCCAGAATTACAGACATATACCATCACCGCCAGTTGATTCAGAGTTAGGGAGCAAACCTAGAGCATTGTGCATAATAGGTAAGTACCAAACTTGGCCAAATCTTTAGCAGTCTTTCAATATATTTCTCAACAAAACCAATTTCTAGACACAAAAATAATGTTATCCCATTATTCAGAATTCTCAGTCATGTCACATCTAACATGGGAGATGGGATGGGAACTCAAAGGCTTTACTTTTGCTTCTAAAGCAATGAAAAACTTGAATCCTGTACAGCTTTTGAGCTGTGTTGTATGCCCGTGCATCATCATTGCTTTTATCAACACCCCCCTCCATTTTGCCTCCTAAAACTGGTTGGCCTTGCTGTTTCAGGACTTTGACCTGAGCTGTTTCCTCTGCCAGGAAAGCTCTATCCAGTAAAGGTGGACATTACAAGTTTCAAAAAAACAAAACAAACTTTTTCATCATGCCAGAGTCAGTCAAGTGCTCTCTCCAGTCCTATCATCATACCTATTGTAGCTGGAAACCACCAATCTCGATGTGATTGTTTGTTACTTATCTCCTCAACCTGCTTTGTTTATCTCTGACACTTTTTCCTAAGGCAGTGCCAGGCACTCTGCTATTCGAAAGGAACCAACCCAGTAGTTGAATTAATCATTTTCAATGCTAACACTTTCAATTGCTCTGCAGTCTGTGGTGTATTCTTTGTTTGATTTCTGTCACAGCTCTAAATAGAAGGGTGGCAATGATAGGACTGTCTGAAAAGAGAGATTCAATAGCTAAATACCCAAAGCCAAAAGCCAACTCTGGCTATTTTCTCTCTTGACTAGAGGTAATTATGATTTTGAATCAAGAATGAATTTTCTGGTAGGTACCAACAAGTTTGGAATTTAGAAATTCCATTATCTCAAATATGCATATTATCTCAAACAAATACACGTACTCTGCTCAAAAAGGTATCTTTAAGGAAACATGTGAACCATAACATGGAGTTTTAAGGCCTGATTAACAGAATGATGCAGTCCTTAGAAGGAGGGCAAAGGGAATACCATTTGCACACAACAGTTCCTGGACTGGTTATCTTTGCTTCAGTGCCATTGGCCCTTCAGAGACAACATAATTTGAGGACCTCAGCTATAAATGCACATGGAGAGACAGGCTCAAGCTCATAGATTTGTATTTAGGAAGCCTACTAGCTGGTTATATTTCCTGCTTAGTTACACTATGTTCAACTATGTCTCAAATATGGATCCGAAACACACATAACACAGACAAAAGAGCACCTACTTTAAGAGATAGTAAACTCTGCTTCTACAGGATTAACCTGGTATACATCCTTCTTCCTACCATCAAGAATCATTTAGATTTTGGAGGACAACTTTCTTTAGTGACATACACTGTCTTTATTGATTAGGGACTTCCTAAGAATAAAACTCTTTCCAATGGCTTCAACATAGTTAATTTTGTCTCAAATAGTGTTAAATAAGCTAATTTCAACATAAATAAGGAGACAATTATATGGATTCTATAGATGAGAATTGCTTTCTAAAAGCACATAAAATTGACATTATTTACAGAACTTATTTTTCATGCTTCTATGGGTTACAGTTAAACTAGGATTATGTTACCTATAGAAAGCTCAAAAAAACACAAAGTCTAAGTAAGAAGAATAGACTAAAGTGTTAATCAGTAACAAGGACGCTCATGAATGGTCTGGGCATTTATTTCAATAAAGTTCAGTTCTATAGACCATTTTCTTCCTAATCAAAGAACTATCAATATTTCTATTTAACTTTCTCAAAAGTAGTAACTAAGCCTATCCTGGACACATACACACACACACACACACACACACACACACACGTGTGTGTGTGTGTGTGTGTGTGTGTGTGTGTATGATATTATGAACAGAACAGGAAATAATTGGACCCAGGAAACCTCAGATAATGCAAACTATATCCTCTGACAAAGTGCGGTAGACCCTATAATACATGCCATAAACAAATGCTTAGCTTGAAACTCAGAAAAGCATACTTCTAGAGTTCATACAGCAGGATCACAAGAGAGTTAGAAAGTTCTCTAGAGTCAAGAGAAAATATCATCCATTAGATTTAAAACAAAGACCACCTATGAGCACTTCTGGGAATAAACAGAGCCCTAAGCACTTACACATGGTTCTTATCTTTCCTCTACATCTGGACTTGTACCAGGGTAAGATGGTAAGAATGATTTTATTGATAAATGTCATGTCTATTTGGTGATCATCATTGGTGACCACAGTGTGGATTGACCTCAAACCAGCTTTTCTACCTGGACACCGTTCTCTAAAATGAATGAAAATAAAATACTTTATCTTTAAGATCAACTTCTAGTTCTAGGTTCTTAATCATAAAATTGGCAGCAGGTTTAAGAAGATAATTAAAAGAATGGAAAAGAATATTCCAAGCAAATGGCACTAAGAAACAAGCAGGGGCTGCAATTCTAATATCTGAAAAAATAGACTTCAACATAAAACTAATCAAAAGAGATAAGGAGGGTCACTTCATTCTGATCAAAGAAACAGTTAACCAAGAAGATATTACAATCCTTAACATATATGTATCAAACTCCGGTGTACCTAAATTCATAAAAACAATACTATAGGACTTTAAGGCACAGATTAAACCCAACTCAGTAAGAGTAGGGGACTTTAATACCCCACTGTCTCCATTAGACAGGTCAACTGGACAAAGAATAAACAGAGAGATATCTGAATTAAATGATACCATACATCAAATGGACCTAACAAACATCTTGTGAATATTCCACCCAAGCACCAAAGAATACACTTTATGCATAGCACCCCATAGAACTTTTTCAAAACTTGATCACATACTGGGCTACATAACAAACCTCAACAAATACAAAAAAAAAATTGACATAATCCAATGCATTCTATCAGACCACAATGCAGAAAAGCTCAAAATCAACACTGGAGAAAACCCTAGTCACTACATGAACTCGTGGCGATTGAACAACACACTGCTAAACAACGAGTGGGTCACAAGAGAAATTAAGAAAGAAATAAAAGAATTCCTGTAATTCAATGAAAAGGACAATACAACACAACGCAACCTATGGGACACTTTAAAAGCAATTCTAAGAGGGAAGTTTATAGCTTTAAGTGCCTACATTAAAAAATTAGAGAGAGCCCAAATAAATGACCTAACACTGCAACTCAAGACCCTGGAAAGGCAATAACAAATGAAACCGAAACCCAGCAGAAGAGAAAAAATAACAAAAATCAAAGCAGAAATTAATGAAATAGAAACAAAGAAAACAATACAAAGAATCAATGAATCTAAGAGCTGGTTCTTTGAAAAGCTAAACAAGATAGGACAACCCTTAGCCCAGTTAACCAAAAGAAAGAAAGAGCAAATCCAAATCAACAAAATCAGATATGAAGGGGGAAACAGAACAACAGACACCAAAAAAGATCCAGACCATTAAAAGTGAATATTTTAAAAACCTATATGCTGGGAACCACCAAAGTTAAACCAAGAAGAGATCAACAGTTTAAACAGACCTATAACATATGAGAAACTGAAACAGTAAACCACAAAGCCTCCCAACTAAAAAAAGCCCAGGTCCAGATGGATTTACAGCAGAATTCTACCAGACCTTTAAAGAAGATCTATATCCAATACTACTTAATTTATTCAAAAAGGTAGAAATGGAGGGTGAACTTCCAAATTCCTTCTATGAAGCCTGCATCACTCCAATACCCAAACCAGGTAAAGACACAACCAAAAAAGAAAACTATAGACCATAACCTTAATGAACATAGATGCAAAAATTCGCAACAAAATACTTGCAAACAACATACAGACACACATCAAAAGGATCATCCACCATGATCAAGTTGGCTTTATTCCAGAGATGCAGGGAAGGCTCAATATACGTAAGTCAATAAACGTCATAAATCACATAAATGGGCTCAATGACAAGAACCAC
>NW_008349073.1:4070565-4071569 GCF_000622305.1 Nannospalax galili | reverse complement strand
GAGTTAAGAAAAAAGATCTTGTAAATTTTTTCGTGTTTGTGAGTGACCAGTGTCCTTGGTTTGTTATAGATGGTCCTGAAATCAACCCTAAAAAATGGGACTGAGTGGGACAGTGTTTAAATGAACTATTAAAGGATAAAGGCTCTGAGGCAGTTCCCATTCAGACTTTCAGCTATTGGACATTAGTCCGAGATCTTCTCAAAGACTCTCCTGAAAACAAAAGTAAAATTATTTCCCTAGCTGAGGATTTCATTAAGCCCCTTTCTCAGTCTGCCTCTGTGTCATCCATTAATAAGACAAAGCTTCAAAAGGTAACTCAGGGTGTTACTCATCAGGAGCAGACCTCGCCTTGCCCATCAGTCGTGATCGATATGCCTCCCTTGAAGCCAACCGCTACAGGCGGGCCAACCCAACTTTATCCAACATTGCCCAAGGTAGAGAGAAAAGAAAAACCTTCTTCCAACTTAACCTTCCCAATATTTCAGAAACAAGGTTCCCCTCCTGAAGGATTAACCCCCTCTGAGGAGAGTGACTTAGAAGAAGAGGCTGCCCAATATCATAATCCTGACTGGCTCCCTCTTGTTGCTTCTGCACCTCCCCTACCTCCATACCCACCGACCCTCTGTGCACCCATTCTTCCCATAACTACTGCCCATACAGATATCCTTCTAAAAGCTAAAAAATGACCTAAGTAAACAAGTTATAGCTTTAAGAGATGTTCTTTCTTTGCAAAAAGAGTTTGCAGAGCTCAACTCAGAGCTCTCTTCCCTACAAAAGGCTGTTACTAGAACTGTTTTTGTGGCTCCTTTGCCACGAGCTGCAGGAAAGACTAAGTTCAAGTCTGCCAAAACTAGGGCCCTTGCCTTCCCTGTAATCACTAGGCAGGCAGCCAGAGAAGGCCTCTCCTCTGAAGAAGAATTAGGTAGTGACAAAGAAGAGCCTAGAGACTCTAATAATGAGGAAGGGGGAGAGGCACAAGAAGAGGGTGAGGCTGCTCCGGAGCA
>NW_008349073.1:4063599-4065782 GCF_000622305.1 Nannospalax galili | reverse complement strand
ACATAGCCAGTGCTGAGAACCCAGGTACCAGCCACTGTGGTGGGGCCTGACTTATTTGTCGGGAGCTGGAGAAACAACATTCATTACCAAAAAATATAATATGGCTCTACAAACAGTTGACTTAAGCAGGACATTCTGCCTGCACTAGTAACCTTGAGAAAGAATTTATGGCAAGGTTATCTTTCTCTTCCCCTTGCAAACAGTTCTCGGAAAGATAGTCATGCAGTAATCTCTTGGAACACCTGGTGGTCAGTCACATTGCTGAATTGCTCAGTCCCTCTCCCATATCCATAAGAATGCTGTAACCTTTGACCAACTTCTTCAACCCCTTCTAAATACAAACTGTATATAAGGAAAGCTTACAGTTCAATAAAGCGACCCTTGACAAGTGGACTTGCTTGGGCTCCGTCTACTCTTTCTTGCCCATTTTTCCTTTCAGGGAGTGGTCCCCCTCGAGCTTTACCTGTACAGGGTCCCCGCAGATGGGGGCAAACATGGTGTTTGAAACTCTTGCTATAGCAATAAGGCAGGAGAAGGAAATTAAAGGAGTACTAATTGGAAGAGGTCAAACTATCACTTTTTGCAGATGATATGATACTATACCTAAGAGATCCCAAAAGTTCCACCAGAACACTCCTAGAACCAATCAACACTTTCAGTATAGTGGTAGATTATAAAATCAATCTACAAAAATCAGTAGCTTTCTATATACCAATAACACGCAATTTGAGAAAGAATACAGGGAAATGCTCCCATTCACAATAGCTGCAAAAAAAAAAAAAAAAAAAAAAAAAAATCTTGGACTAAATCTGACAAAAGACACCAAAGGTCTCTACAATGAAAATTTTAAATTTTTAAAGAAAGAGATTGAGTAAGATACCAGGAGATAGAGGACCTCCCATGCTCATGGATTGGAAGAATTAATATTGTGAAAATGACAATCCTATTGAAAGCAATATATAGATTGAATGCAATGCCTATCAAAATCCCCATGTATGTATACAAAGAATTAGGAAAAATATCCTTAAATTCATATGGAAGCACAAGAGACCCTGGATAGCCAAAGAAACCCTGAGTACAAAGAGCAACACTGGGGGTATTACTATACCAGATCTCAAAGTATGCTGCAAAGTTATAGTCTTAAAAACAGCATAGTACTGGTGTGAAAATAGACACATAGATCAATGGAACATCATTGAAGACCCAAACCTGAGTACATGCAATTTCAGCCACCTGATATTTGACAAAGGTGCCAAGAACACACAGTGGAGGAAAGACAACATCTTCAACAAATGGTGCTAGCAAAACTGAATCTCCACCTGTAGAATAATGAAGCTAGATCCTTATCTCTCACCTTGCACAAAAGTCAACTCCAAATGGATCAAAGACCTCAATGTGAAACTGGAAACCCTGAAACTATTAGAAGAAAATATTGGCAATAACTTACAAGATACAGGTGTAGGTGATATTCTAAATCAGACAGCAGTTGCTCAGGAATTAAGGTCAGCAATGAAGTGGGACCTCATTAAACTAAAAAGCAAAAGAAACAATCAAAAAAGTGAAGAGAAATCCCACAGAATGGGAAAAGAATCTTCACCAGTGACACATCTGACAAGAGTTTAACATCCAGAATATATAAAGGACTCAAAAACCAAAGAATCAAGAAACCAAATGACCCAATGAAAAGATGGGCTAAAGATCTAAACAGAGCATTCTCAAAGGAAGAAATAAAGATGACTAAGAAACATCTCAAAAAGTGTTCAACATCATTAGTAATTAGGGAAATGCAAACTAAAACAACCCTAAGGTGGTTTAAGGGAAATGCAAACTAAAACCACCTTACCCAGTCAGACAGGCTAGGATCAAGAGAACAAATGATACCAAATGCTGGCAAGGATGTGGCAAAAGGGGAATGCTCATTCACTGCTGGTAGGATTGCAAACTAGTGCAACTTCTATGGAAAACAGTGTGGAGAGCTCTTAAAAAACCGAAAAAATGAAAAAGCCTAAGCAAGTGATGAAGGTCTTTTAGGTTTTTTATGATATATATAAAATCATTGATGATTTTGTTCCTATGTTATAAGACAAAAATAATATACATATAACCTTAAAATTTCTATGGTGATAGTTTAGTCAAAGTGTTTAAGAAACAAAATATATATCTAGTCAAGGTTTATCTGAGAA
>NW_008349073.1:4063285-4063419 GCF_000622305.1 Nannospalax galili | reverse complement strand
AATGTCCTGTAACTGTGGTGAGTCACCTGTCCTCTTGTTCAGGGAGGCCATCGAGACCCCACCAGATGGACTACAAAGAGGAGTGTCAATTCAGAGGAAGCATCTCATTCATACTTTCAAGTGAAGCCAGTCAT
>NW_008349073.1:4052753-4063110 GCF_000622305.1 Nannospalax galili | reverse complement strand
AACATCAGTATATTTCTATATGAATTCAAGGGATTACACTTCCCAGACATTAGGCTTAAGTCTATATAAAAATGTATTTAGACAATTATTTCTCATTGATGATTTTGTTCCTAACCAGAAAGTGTTGCTCAGATGTAAGACTTCAAATCTTGGTCTCTAATACTGTAGTGCCCACCTCTAGCCAAGAAAGACAAGGAGGTATTGTTCTAAAATGATGGATAAATTTGTTTTCTCCCCCTACATAGAAGTCTTTGAGAGGGAACTGACACTGATTCTAACCACTCCAACAGTATCAAAATACCTTGAATCTTGAAAAATCTTGAATCCATCACTCTAGAGTCTGGCCTTGGAACACAAAAGAAAAATGAGGAGGAACCCAATAGAGGGATGCTTTTGAAGCCCTTGTCAAGAAATTCCAATGAACTTTCATATGAACATTTGAAAATTACCATTATGACTTTTTTCTAGTTCCCTGTCTAGAACTTGTAATGCTAATTACTCTTGCCTTTACTTCTCCTTCACATCTCCTATTCACAATTCAAAGACTTTATTTTCCTCCTTGAGATAAGAGTTATACAATTCAGGAGTCTTTTAGATAGACCCACTGAAGGGGTACTCCAGTTGCCTCACCCTGAGTCCCTGTTCAGCGTGGAAGAAGCCAGAGCAGTCTGCATCCCGATTCCCTACTGGCAATTTGGGTAACCTCTTCAGGGGATGATTTGTTAAGAATAGGAGGTAGGAATTCGCTAGGCAGTTAGGGTAAAAGGACCCCAAAGAAAAGTAGCCAGTTTCTTGGCTAAAACTCACAGTGTCCTTGGGCCTCTTAGCAGCCTACTCCATTCCAAAGGCCAAACATGTGGAAAATATTTTGGAGCTTGTATCTAATCCTTAAAAGATTTTAGGGTTACCTGTTCAGAGGGGTTAATGTTAGAGTAGCCAAAAGCCTCATTAAAAAAGATAAATCAAAGAAGAAGAAAGAGTCCATGAAGTTATCAGAAAAAAAAAAATGATGTGGAGATACAGGAGGAGTTGGAGGGAATAGGCATGGATTTGATCAAAACACTTTATATGCATGTATGAAATTCTCAATAAATTATTTATTTTTAAGAAAAGAAGATAATTAATGGCCTACAGAATTAAATTTTAAAATACATTCTAAAGTAAACAACAAAATTCACAAAGAACAATACGGTACTTTTTCTTATAGACTGGGTGCTTGTGCCCAATACCTATGTGAGCTTGAAAACTATAAATATTTTTGATAAACTAAAACGAAGGCCTTTAAATTATTAGCTTCTTATCAGCATGAAACACGAAGAACACCGAAGTGTGAGATGTTCCCAGCAAGCCCACCGCTGATTTGACTGGCAATGCCATCATGTATTTTGTCTTCTATACTCACATCATCTCTAACACCCAATTTTGGGTTTAGCAATCTTAAAGCTAGGTAAGACTTACACGGCTGAGCTGTCAAATCAAATGATTAAGAAAGTTTTATAGGTATTTAAGCCTTAGGAAAACTTAATTAAAGTTAATGAAGAATTTAGAGCAGGAGTGAAAGTTAAAGCAGTAGGAAACGTTAAAGGAAAAAAATTACTATCAAAGTTAAAGCAGTAGGAAACGTTAAAGGAAAAAAAAAAAAAAAAAAACAATCTAAGAAGAGCCACAGGGAACTGACGCTAATTACCATTGACTCAAGGAACTGACTCAAATGCAGGGCGTTGCTCTAAGAACCAGCTGCAAGGCAATGTGGCCAAAGAAGCGACAACAGAGGAAATGCATAAGACGACAGTGCAGACTAGATGTGATTTTTCAAGTTGAATATCACTCTGCAATCTCTGTTCAGAACCCTGGTGTCACCATTCTGGTCATTATATTATGTTTCTTCAGGCTCATTCAGTCCTTCATTCAACATTGTATTTAGAGTTCAGCCTCAGATCAGTTGCTGAGGTCTGTACCACAAGCGTCTCCACCCTCACATCCCAGGATAATAGATCCAGTTGCATCCCATCTTCTTATGAAGAGAGTTGGAAAGAGCTCATCCCTCTTAATTCCAAGTTCGTTGTGATCCAGGCTCTTCCCTGAATGAACCAGTCTATAAATGAACATTGAGATGAAATTTTCTCAGATGCCTTATTGTGTGTGACCACATATTAGGCACTTGAGTCAGCACTACTATTTTAACTTATTACATGGCATCTATAATGTAAATGTAATAGAAACCAAATAGCTAGCATAATTATGAAGATACTGCTTTTATTAAAGCGAAAAGGAATAATTAGATCACCCACATGCCATTTAACCAATTCCCAGGGTACATTTCAGATTCATGGCTTATGAGGAAAATAGAGCATTAAAATCATGTTACAAGCAACTGCATTAAAGAGGTGCATGGAAAATGGGCTAGCGTTGGCATTCCCTCTGTAGGAAATATATCCTGGGCTCAGCCATTTCATCACAGTAATGACACACAAATGACAAAATTTATACTCAATAATCTATCAATCATCAGATTCAGGAAACTGTCCATTGAATCTTCAGTATTGTCTTTTTTTTCCTAAAAGAATGGCTTAGAAATTATAAAGGAGAAATAACAAATGTGAAAAAATATCTCCCACCGCTTTGGAAGTTTAGAGAGCAGGGTATGTGCTAATGGTGCAATTTTAATTATAGCCAGTTGCTGAGGGGCTATGATACCTGTCTATTATCTGGTGATCAGAACAAGAGTATAAACCAGGGGTGTGGTCAAAGGTGGGTTTGGCTGCATGGAGAATCTGTGACTTGGTACAAGTCCCTCCTCCTGTCATCTTTTGGGAGCAAAATCTACCAAGCTGAACAGCTAACGCTAACTAGAAGTGTTCAGAGTTAACAGGTGAGACAGAGGGTGTTTCTGGAAATTATGATGTTTTCTTTCACAGAAAAACTGTCTTGCTCATAAAAAATCTAAATGCGCTACCCCTTATTTGGTGTGAACATTGTTTTTAAGGCTATGAGTACTCAAGGGAACAACTTTGTCTGCTTCTGACATTGGC
Source organism: Nannospalax galili (assembly GCF_000622305.1). Lineage (NCBI taxonomy): Eukaryota > Metazoa > Chordata > Mammalia > Rodentia > Spalacidae > Nannospalax > Nannospalax galili. The sequence goes on along the minus strand of NW_008349073.1, from coordinate 4,060,078 downwards.
TGCACCATCTAACCTCTGGCAGCAGATTAATGTGTTAACCAGAAACCCAAATGAAAAGTACTTATGAACACAGCACAATAGCTGTGATTTAGTAATGGACACGCAGCAATTTATATTTATCGAGTGCTACAGTGGTCTTTCTTATTTATTCTTGGAGACAAATCCATGAGGTATTACCTCTATTTTATTTTTTTAAGTGAAGAAAATAAAGTACACAGTGGTTAATACAGAGTCATAGACACTGAGTCAGGTTGTGTCTGTATACTCAAAAACAACTTTGGGAACAGAAAGAAAGTTTTGACCTTAAATAAAACATTGATACTGAAATATTTCTCATCTTCAAAGCCTTTACCTCTTAAAAACAAGTTCCAGTTGTATTTTATAAGGAAGATAACTATATTATATTGGTAGAAATTACAGATAGAAAACTCCTCCCTGTTCCTCATTCTAGATCCGTCCTCCCTGAAGCAGGAAACTAAATGAAATTATGTGAAGAGATGCTAATGGTAAAGTATGTTTCAAAGAATAATAACTGTAGGCCAAAATCACCACAACTGACTGAAAAAGAATCTAGAACTAGACAGAGCATTTAAAGGCTGTATGAGTCCCCAAAGAGACACAGGGAAAAAAGTAAACAAGGAAAAGCAAGCAGAAAAAAAAGAGATGCGATTCATCTGAGTAAAGCTGATGGCATAATGTGTGCTGAGGATGCAATTTCTGAGGGTAGTCCAGGAGCCTTCAGCCTCAAAGGCTAAGTTATGGCTTAGGAGGTTGCAGAAGGCAGTTTGGAGTAGAAGCTAAATGTAGCGAACTCATATTCTACAGAGGGTAAGGGCATGTTCCTCCAGGGACTTGAACTTGAGGGAGCAAGTAACATGAATTACAAATGAGGTAAACTAGTGACTGGAATTATTGAGCAGGACGAGATGAGCAGTGAGCAAGATCTCAAACTATCATGCTAGGAAGGCATCTAATAGAGAACCTAACCCAAGATGTTTGGAGGAGATGCCAGAGGTGCATCTATCACCATTTGTCTGCCCTCACAGTCTGCCTGAGGCTGCTGAACTTAGCCACCGTGAACACTTGGTTGGGGCACTGGGTTCCAAAGCTACTTTCTCTGGCACTGTTCTCTAGGTCAACTGAGACTGATGTTTTGGGTCTTTACTCAAGAAGGAAAATTGATGACACATTCCAAAGAACTAGAGGGAAAGAGCACCAACGATTTCCCATTCTAGGTTCTTTGGAAAAGACTTTAAGCTCCAAGATAGTGAACTAGAAAAGTAATAAAGTTCATGCAGTCAAACTTTACATAGTATTCTGTAAATCTATGTAATTTTTAAGTTTCATGTATCAATTAAATTTAAAATTTTAAATTTAAGCTATTAAAAACTATAACAGGAACCTGCCTGGAGTAGTTTTCTATTCAATGAGGAGATGTGTGTGACTGAATTTTGCAAGCTAAAAATACCTAGAAAAGTGAAATCAGCCTTTGAAATGGCTTTGGATTTGAGTACTTATTTTACTAGGTGATTTTTTTTCTGAATACATATCTAACACATGTGCATGAAAATTACTTACAAAATAGGGACAAAAGATAAAAAGAAAAGAGATATATTCAACCTTAAACTTTCCTCATGGAAATGATCGCTGTTAAAATCTTCTATATCATGATGCAATCTTTGTTCATCTGCACATCTATGCCTTTATAGAAATAAGATTAGGACCCTAATGCTTTCTTTTCACTGGACAATAAATTAGGAATTTTGCAATTTTATTGTATTTTAAAACATTCTTTTAAATATTACATTAAATTATATTGCTTTTAATCAGTTTCTTAAAGTTAAAAACTTCAGACTCCAAATTTACACAATTCCACATAAAAATACAGACTACCATTGTTGGTTCTATTTGAACTAATTTGCTTACGAGTGTGGCTGATTGTTTTTCTCACGTTTCCTTTTACACTTCTTTTATGAATACCCTTAATGTTGCTGTTCGTTTTCCTCCCAATGTCTTTGGCTGTTCTTAAGAGCCCTCTGCATAATCAATACCTTAATCCATTCACTGTCATACACATTTAAAATACCATCTTACTTCATTTATAATATTTTTGTTCAATATGAGGTCTTAAATTTTTATTATGTAGTTGAGAATTTTCATGACTTTTTTTATGGTGTCACGCTTTAAGAATTAGCCTCTATGCTAATACCAGATATACAAATTCTCCAGCAGACTCAGTGAGCTCTCTAAAGGTTTATGGGTTAAGAAGTTGGAGCAAGGAAGCCATCACTACTGTTCACCTTGAACATGTGTTGTTTTGCTTCCCCACTCATCTGATATTTAGTCTGACCTGTGCTGTAGCTCCTTCATCATAAACTGTGATTGCTATTTGCATCTGCCTCGTGGGACAGTTGAAGTAATAAATGGACTAACCATTTAAAATGTACAGCATAGTACCTGTCACATGAAATAAATACTCAATAAATTCTAAACTAAAAAGAATTCCATGCTACATATGAACCTTATTTTGGAGAGTATAGTAAAAATTAATCTAATTTAAGTTTTCTGTTCAAATTTGTGCCAATATCACATTTTGAAAAGTATATATTTTATCTGATTAATTTGCAATGCCACCTCTATTACATAGTAAATGATAACCCATGTTTGGATAGGTTTCTAGTCTTTTTATTGAAGCCCATTGAGCTGTCTGGCTGGGAATGAAACACTGCTACTGTATTAAAACCAGTATGGCTGAATAATGTTTTAATTACTTTTAGTGCAATTATCCCTCCATAATTATTCTTTTTTTTTTTTTCAGAAAATACCCTTGACTAATCAGGCTGCCAAAATTTCTGGTTAAAGTTCCAAGAGGGAATTAACAAAAGTATATGAAAATGTCATTTCTCTAAAGAGCATGCCAAGTGCTATTTTTAGAGGAATTCCAAGGTGAAGCTTTCTACCAGAATCCTACTTCACCCATAATCACTTTGTAGGTTTGATCTAGTCTAAAAATACAATGTATAGTATAAATGTCATTACTAGTTGTCAAAAAAGAAACAAACACGGTCTAAATACATTCTTGTAAAGTACTTGAAGACCATTTTGGAGGATAAATTCAGTCTGCTAACTCATGCTATAATCTCAGTCCTGGATAACATCAGCTACAGAAGAGTGACCCAGAAACTCAAATAGACCCTGCTCCCCTAACAGACACCACATTGTCAGTTGCCACAAGGAAAAGAAACCAACACTTTCAGAATCTGACAGTGGGTTTTCCAAGTGCCAGCTCTTCATAGTATCCTTTTCCAAGAAGGCATGAGTTTGAGATTTTATATTTGGCTTGTTTTGTTTTGATTTTTCTTCTATTTTTGAATTTTGATATGTAGTCAATGCTGGCCTCAAACTCATTATAAGTTCAGGCTACACTCAAGCAAAACAGATTCTAAATAGGAAAGCAATCTTGAACCAATAATAGCAAAACTGGAGTATCCCAATACTGGATTTCAATTTTACTACACAGCGAAAGTAGCAAAAACAACATAGTCCTGAAACAGAAACAAACTCAGACCGAAGCAATAAAATAGAGAGCTCAGATGTAGACCCAGGCAGCTACAGCAATCCAGTTTTCACTCATGGGGTTTTAACCCGTATCACTCCGCTGGTAATCACCCATCCTTCCTATTGAGTAGTAGGAGGAGGGCAATGAACTGGGAAGAGAGTCACTGTGAGTTTGTGATTATGCTTGTCCTTCCAAAACAGTAGACTCAAATATCCTGTGTAGAAACAAAAAAAAGCAAATAGGAGCACCTTAGCAACTTCCTTTAAATCAATATATACCACTTTACTGGCACCATTCCTTTGCAGTGGCCTGATTTCTGCCCTGTCTCATATTCAGTGATTCCAGGGCTCTGTGTGCAAAGGATGTGGTATCACAGCTTTTTGGAAAGGCATTATTATTATCTGTCAAAGTGCCAGCTCACATTCTTGATCTGTGCAGTTCTTATATCATAATGAATAACTTCAGTAATTTCCAAATTTCTCTAAATTTACATTTGAGGAGGAGTTCACTTTCATAAGGGATTGTGAGGCGCAAAAGAAAAGAAAACTACAAAGGCCTCTCTTAAAGATGAAAATGACACTGAATAGAATACACCATGACAACATATGCTTTTTCAAACTAATTCTGGCCATCAGGTAAGTTGGGAGTGGAAAAATGTTAGAAATATAGGAAGAATTTTCAAGAGAGGTACTGAGAGGAATTCTTAGTTTAATCAAATGTATACAAGGCAGGGTGGGAACTTTTGGAAAATCCCAATAAAGGGAAAGATACAACCATGGCTGAGATTCTAAAATGGGAGAAAGCTCAAGAGAGTTACAAGACTATTCAGAAAGATATGTCCATTTTTCTTCTACAAATAAAACAGAAAACAAATACAATGGTGGGAAGACATATCTAAATAGATCAATGTACATTTATGATGCCTTCAAATGTTTTAAGGTACATGAATGATAGTAGAAAATAGTAAATGGAGAGTGTTTGTAAAATACAAGAAATCTAAAATCAAAGTAAACTAGAGGTTGACAGATTACACATATCAGGAAAACAGTCTCTTTTTATTAAAGTATCATAAATACAAGAAAAGCCATAGAAGCAAATACCTCTTTTATCGTAATAGGTATTAAGGAATTGGGAGTTGTGAGGACTAGGGTGAGGGTTTTCATTCTCATCTGTGATAGCCGACAATGATCAATTCATTTTGGGCCATTAACATGAAGCAATTTGGGTGAGGACATTCTAAAAGGCATTTTCTCAGTGAGGGAATGAAAGACTCCCAGATATGTTCACTTATGGGTGACAATTCATTCTGGTTGGCTTGAAGTAAGTATTGACTACATCTGACTTTCTGCTGTAATTACTTATCAGTCTCCTTTCTATTTTAAAATTGCCTTTATAAGGATGCTGTTATATGTCTTCTTTAACATATGTCAGTATACCAAGAAGAGCAATCAGTTTTCAGAACACATGGAAAACAGAAGTGGTTTTTGAAAATGGGATGAGCACATGTCATTTTCAAAAGCAGAAGAAGGGATTGATGAAAGATGGTGTGTAAAAAAAAATTCACTTGGTAACCGAAGAAAAGACAATGGCATATATTTTCACAATGACTTTGAGAGAAGGGAAGAAGACACTAACCTGAGCTTTTGAGAACAATAATAGTTTATTGGTTCTTTGAGAATTTCATACAAAGCATTTTAATTATATTCAGACACCCTTCTTCAGGACCCCTTCACCAGTCTCCTCTCAAATCCATCCCCACCTCCTTATTCCCCTCACTTTGTGTCCTCTATTTTTAAGTCCTATCTAGTCTAATTTGTGCTGTGCAACTGCTTTTGGGTGTGGTCCATACCATGGAGCCTAGTCAACCTGCTGGGCATCATCACATTCGTTAAAGGAAACTGACTGTCCCTCTCCCAACAGCTATCAATTGCCAATAGTTCTTCAGTTAGGGCTAGGGCTTCCTGTCTGCTTCCTCCCCCCATATTGGGTTTGTATTTGGCTGAGGCTTGCACAGGTCTTGTGCATGCTGTCACAAATGCTATGAGTACATATGTGCAATTGCCCTGCTGTGTCTGGGCAACACAATTTCCTTATATTTGTTAACCACCTCTGGCTCTTACAACATTTCTCCCCCCTCTTATTCAATAATCCCTGAGCCTTGTGGGGAGAGAGTGTAACATAATAATAGGTGGCCCATTTAGGACCTAGCACTCAGCAGAAAATATTTCTGTTTGCTGACCTGATGTGAATCTGTGTGTTAACCATCTGCTATAGGAAGAAGCTTCTCTGGTAAGAGTTGAGAGATGCACTATCATGGATATAATACAAATGATTAGGAGTTAATATTATATCTATTTAGCCTACTAATTTTAGTAGATTCCCCACTACAGCCTGTGACCTGTCCAGCCATGGACAAGTTCCATCTTGTAAAGCTGACTTAATCCATCTAGAAGGTAGTTGGTTACTCCCATAACATTTATGCCACTCTTGCAGCAATAAGCATCTCTTGCCAGGCCAGTCATTATTGTAACTCATAGCATTCAGGGCTGGGTAAAGTTGATAATTGCTTTGCCTTCCAGCAGCATGCACAGCACCTCCCAGTACTATGAAATGTGGGCAGTAGAGATGAAGCTTCAAGGTCATCACCAGCTTGATTTTTCTTTGTTGATTCAATGAGTCCCATATGTAGTATCTTCAGCAATTGCACCTTAGTGTCAAGTTCTGGCAGGTAATTAAGAGCAATGGCAATATCCAATATTGTTTGAGGGTCTATGGGAACTCCCTGGTCAATAACTCTAAAAGACAGAGTCAATTCCTAGTTTGGGGCTTTTTATTTACTAGTATATGGTGTCTGGAAGGGTCATGCTTCCCCACTATAGAGTAACCATTTAAAATCTTTTTATATATGTACACATGTATATTTTAAGAAGCTTCTACGGTGGTAGGTTTCCAATGCCTTTTTCAAAAGGCCTTTAGTAAGCAGGGCTTTTTTAAAGATTTAGGTGAGACCTGCCTTAAATTCTTCAAAATGATTATTACAGTGTATATCACAAGGTTTCTGTAGGTAGATTAGAAGTGAATTTCAATGAGATCTCAAATGAAAATCTCAATCATTCTTAGAAACAAAGATAGAAACATTAATTTTCATACAGTATGATGAATCATCGTAAATTGAGTGACTATTTCAAATAGTGGTGACTAACATTCACTAATAGGCGATGTTAATTTTGTCCTTGTTGCTGTCCTTTTCAATGTTTTTCCTCAACAAATTGGATTAAGGCATGATGATCCAAGTTACATCTGATGTTTGACAATGGCAGATACTGAGCTGACAGTCAAGATCCAAAATTATCTCATCAGATTGGGAAAATATGCCAAGCTTAAAAATTAAATTTCATGTCAAAAAAATTTTGTAGAGAGAACTTTATTTTCTAAATCCAGTTGCATAAAACAAAAGATATGTCATTATATTGAAACACAGGTAAAAAAGGAAGTAAAAGTCTTGTTCAATGAAAGTTTTACTGTGTAAATTGTTCACAAAAAATAAGACGTTGACAAATTGACAGGTCAATTCTGCTGCACCTAGCATGAAATACTCAACATAACGTGTCCCATTCTATGAACCTCACTGTAAATACTATAGTGGCAAAGTAGGAGTATATAAAAATAATCAGAAGAGTAAATTATAATAATTGTTTTCAAAATGTTTAAAAACAAGAACAACAATATTAGTGTTTGAAAATGAGAATATATTTAGCTCAATTAT
>NW_008349073.1:4016948-4052268 GCF_000622305.1 Nannospalax galili | reverse complement strand
AAAAGTTATGCAGTCTATCTATTCCAAATTATCCATATGGCTGTTTGTAGAAATACTAAACTACTTGACTATGGGATTCTACCCCAAGTTTCTCAAGGAATATTAAATATTATTGCCATCATGTCTCCATATTGCCTTTTAAATAAAATCTCAATAATAAGAATGTTAAAATACTTCTAATCTTGTCTTCTGTATAAAGGGTATGACCAAATAATGAGCAATAATTAATACTAATGCTTAACACAAAACCAATTACTTATGCTCGAAGCAGTTTCTACATTTTAATTCATTTAATTCTCACAACATGAAATGCATGTACTACCATTTTTACTCCCACTTTAGAATTAAGTTAACTGGAGCAGAGAGATTTATCCAAATCTACATGGTAAGAAACACAAATCTTCATCTTGGTAGTATGATCTCTGAATTGTATTATGTTAGTTGATCGCTGTCTTCAGGTTGAAAGATTAATTAATTAGTAGGAAGCATATAGAGGCAGAATTTAATTAGGATGGCAATACAGATTGTTTTGGAAATTTTTATAACTTCCAAAAACACATCTTGAAGTAGATTGTGTGTGTGTGTGTGTGTGTGTGTGTGTGTGTGTGTGTGTGTCTAAAATCCTAGAGGAAAAAAAAGTGTCAGTTTTCCAGGAACAATAAAAGCAGAAATATTAGTTTTAAGTGGATCAAACCACAACTCCTGAAAGCTGCCATAATGCAAAACCAGGGCCTCTGCAGAGAAAATAACCTGATAAATGACCTCTAGGAGTCAAAGTTGAGGGGATGGTAGAAGGGATTTAAATCTACCCCTGTTACAAAAAGAAAAGAGGTGATCAAAGCTGCTTATTCAGACCCCAAGCAGAGGTCTAAGGGCATGGATGTTGGGCACAAATGCTAATGTTGTGTATGGATGCCAGAGCCTGCAGTGATAATTTGCAGAACAACAGCTGAGCCTGTCTGTGTGAATCAAAAGTTCGCCATCAGAGAACATACAGATGAGCAAGGAAATCACCACAGCAAAGGTCAGAACAGAGCAACCTGCAGCCATAAGAAGCAGCAAGAGCGAACTGTCGACCTCTGCATTCTTCTTCACCCTTTTCTGGAAGCAGAAGTCATAGTTTGGGTAGCTGTGCACATCTGAAATGTGCTTTACAACGGAGGGAAAGAGCTCGAAGGTCTTAGAGGCTATAGAGAGACGTGTAACAGGGTCTGTGTCTTTAAGTATACATTACGCACCAGAGTTTGAGGAAAGTATATGATATTATTCAAAAAAAAATGGGCTCTACTGCAGAAAGAGAAAAATGTACAAAGGCAAGTTCAGCAAGAAAACACATGAATGGCTGTATTACCATGGTCTTCACTCAGAAGTGGGGGAAGCTATGGGGCCTACAGATACACAATGTAGTTTAGGTTTTGTAGTTATTGTTTTGTGAGGAGCAAATTTGTGCTTGAAAATTTGTCATGGTAAATGTTGAGTTTTAATACCTATCAACTTATTATTTTGTCTATTTTAATCCCTCTAAATATGCTGTTTTGAATTATAAAACTCAGAAATCTGTCTTTGACATGAAAGTTTAAGTAGACCACACTGGAAGTAGTAGATGGTGTGACTTCCAACTCAGAGTCTTTGGTGTTATGAGACATTCTGGAAAAGTAGTAAATATTATTAATATTTTCCCAAATATCAGTTGCCATTCCATTAGCCTTCTTCACTGATGCTTCACTGTGAACAGGGATTAAATGTATCAGTAGATACCTTTGTCCTCAAGTCTATTAAAGGGTTAAGGACAATATAAAATGCACTCCACTTGAACATCATTCTGCCTAACTCAAACACAACAATTCAATGACTTCTGATTCTACTCTGCCTCTCAACCCTATGTCCCTTCCAAATTTATTTCCCTTCCTCATGCTGCAGACTAAAAACAAATATATACTCCAACCCTGCTTACCAGAGATATCAAAATCCCCAAGTAACAGCAGAGTGGATTTATAGTCATCAGAGTCGTGAGGACTGAGGAACATAACAGGTAGTATGTGTTCTCTAGTCATAATCCTTAAATGCAGGTGATAACATTCTCTGTGATTTGTTTGAGATTCTTTATCCCCTATGTAAGGTGGCACATTGTCTTCCTGTCCCTAAGTTTATATCTATAGAAGCTTTCACTAAGTTTGTATCTAAATACTAGACACCTCAGCTATGCCAGGATGTTAGCAATTCTGCCCAGTTATATTGCTGAATGAGTCAAACTTGCTTCTAGGAAACCTTCCACATACCATGAACTGTGTTTGACATAAAAATACTTAGGTGTATTTGGTGGCTTCCAAGAACTCATACATTAAAATTAATTGAGATATAATGAACTAGAATAATAAAGGAAAAGAATTCAATTGGCCAACTCGAGAGAGGCCTGAGGAAGAAAAATATTTGTTTATAATAAGCTACTATGGCAACAGGAAATGATGTTAGATATCTAGCTAAATTAATAGGTGAAAGTCATCTGGCAATTACCATTGGTTTGTACACTCTTAAGAATAAAACCAGGGCAAGGAAAAAAAATCACTGGATAAGTAATAAAAGAGGGTGCACACTTTATCATCTCTTCCAATACCCAGCCCCAAAGGTAAGGAGACCCAATGCTCCCACCTTTGGAGCATACTTTCCCTGCCCAAGTAGTACTGGGGGCCGATGAATAAGGGGTCTCTGGGCCTTCTTCCTTTGGGCTCATTTCTCTCCTGGCCAGCTAGTACTTGATTATACAAATATCAGGTCCAGGCCTGGTGCTTCCAGGACATACTTGCACCACTCAGAATGCTCACCCAAGCCAGACTGGTGAAAGGACTCTGGACCTCCCAGCTAAATAATAAATCATTTCCCCCATGTGTACCCCAGCTGATGAAGTCAGCAAGCATAATCAGCTTCAGCTCCTAGCACGAAATTTGCTACCAGTGTGATCTCTGACCAGGGAAGCAAGAGAATGTGATGTATCCACACTTGGCGCACGCAATGCTCTGCAAACCCCAAACACATATCAACATTACATTGCTCCACAATTTAATTTTAAGCAATACTGAGCCCAGTCTAGACTCATAAACACAGGGAAAATCAAGTACTGAAACAAATACTCCCTCAACTCAGTCTAGAAGTTCTTAACAAACTAACTTGAAATGGGAAAATGCCAATGTAAAAACACTAGCAACATGAAAATTCAAGACAAAATACCTCCCCCCAAAATTACCAATCTCAGAGTAATGGCCACCAGTGACAGCGACTTAGATGAAATTCCAAATGGATAATTCAAAAGAATTATAATATGTTGAAAGATCTCAAGGAAGACATAAATAAATGCATGAATGAACTAAAGAGGCTATTAATCTCCTGAACGAATTCCTACGAAACACAAAAGCTGCATAAAGTTAGAAATTCAATTCAAGACGAACATAGAATTGAACAAAGAGAAATATTGAAGAAAAATCAAACTCAAATGATACCATAAATTCAATAAACTAAAAACCTTAGTGAAAGTCTCACAAGTAGACTAGATTACATAGGGACAGAACATCAGGGCTGGAGGCTAAGATAGAGGAATTAGATCACAGAGTTAAAGTCAATGACATTAAAATAAAACATATGAATAGAACAAAACAAGGTTCATGAGACACTATGAGAAGACAAAATTTATGAATTATGGCCATAGAAGAATCCCTTTTTATTGCTGTGAAAAATCACCATGACCAGCCATGTGTGATGGCACAGGCCTTTAATCACAGCAATTGGGAGGCAGAGGCAGGCAGATCTCTGTGAGTTCAAGGCCAGCATGGTCTACATAGTAAGTTCCAGGACAGCTGGGTCTATAGGGAGACCCTACCTCAAAAAGATAAAAAAAAAAAAATCAAAAAACAAAACAAAACAAAAAACCTACCATGACCAAGGCAACCTATAGAAGGAAGAGTTTATTTAGCTTACGGTTCCAGGGTAAATGTCCACAATGACAGGTCAAGCATGGCAGAAGGACATGGCCAGAGCAGAAAGCCCAGCAATCATATCTTCAAGCAGGATCAGGAAGCAGAGACAGTGACTGGAAGTCTGGTAATGCTTAAGGACTCTCAAGGCCCCTCAACCCACCAGTGACAAGCTTCCTCCAGCAAGATTGAACCTCTTAAAACATTCCAAAACAATGCCACCAACTGACAACAAAATGTCTAAATTCTTGGAGTCTATGGAGGACATTCTCTTCCAAATCATCATAGGCACTATGAAAAGACAAAATTTATGAATTATGGCCACAGAAGAATCCCATCCATGCCAAACTCTCAGGTAATATTTTAAATAAAATAAAAAAAATTCTCAAATCTATGAAAAGATGATATTCTACATACAAGAGACATACAGAACACCAAATATACAGAGCATTAAAGAAATACCACATGCCATATTATAATTAAAATACTAAATATACATAGCAGAGAAAGGGTATTGAAAGTTATGAGAGAAGGCTCAAGCCACATATAAAAGCAGGTCCATCAGAATAACAGCTAATTTCTCAATGGAAATTTTAAAGTCAAAAGAGCTTGGAGCAATGTACTTCAAGACCTGAAAGATTACAAGTTGCCAACTCAAACTACTATACCTAACAAAACTATCGTCAGAGATAAAAATTCTCATTATAAAAGCAGCTGAAAGCATTTTACCTACACTAAGGATACTGGAGGGAATATCTGAAGGGAAGAGAATGAAAATCACATACAAAATACCTACAAAGAATAATGACAAGTTAAAAGACTTGTGAAGCACATGAAGACTAAAAAGAAAAATCACCAAACACTACAAAATCAACAAGATGACAGGAATTAATACAGTTTATCAATAACAACTCTGAATATCAGGAAACTGAATTCTCCAATAAAAAGACACTGACTAGCAGATTAGATCAGAAACAGGATCCCTCTTTTTGCTGCCTTCAAGAAACACATGTCACCACTATAGACAGACACTACCTTAGGGTGACAAGGACTAAGGTAGTTCAAAAAAATAACAGCAAGAAATAACTAGGAGTCTCTATTCTGATATCTCATAAAATAGACTTCAAAACAACAAAAATCAGAAAGGTAAAACAGTCACTTTATACTAAAGTAACAATCCATCAAAAGAACATCAGCATTCTAAAAGCATACACCAAGCACAACATCCACAATTTCATAAAACAACTACTAGATTTAAAGTCACAGATTAGCCCCAACACAATCTTAGCAGGTGACTTTGATACCCCACCAATAGACAGGTCATTCAGGGAAAAAATTAATAAGTAGTAGACCTAAATAACAGTGTAGACCAAATGGAATTAACAAACATCTATAGAACATTTACTCCATATACAGAACACAAATCCAGCTCAGCATTCCATGGGATGTATCTAAAATTGATCATATACTCGGACATAAAGCTAGTTTTGACAAATATAGGAATATCCAGATAACTCTCAGAATTCTGATCACAATGTACAAAGTTAAAAATCAATAGTCAGGGCTGGAGAGATGGCTCAGTGGTTAAGAGCACTGACTGCTCTTGCAGAGGACCCGGGTTCGATTCCCAGCACCCACATGGCAGCTACCGTCCTTAACTCCAGTTCCAGGGGAACCCAAAGCCCCTCTGACCTCCGCAGCATTGCACGATATGGGTGCACTCACATACATGCAGGCAATACACTCATACACATAAAATAAAAATAATAAATAAAATATTTTTAAAAATCTCTAGTCAGGAGAACCACAAAAAATACACAAACTTTTGAAGACCAAACAGCATAACATTGAATAATGACTGAGTGATAAAGAAATCAAGAAAGCAGGTAAAAATAAATAAATAATAAATAAACATAAATACATAAATAAAAAGTTCCTAGAAACTAAGGAGAATGAAAAAAGAAAAAAAAATAAAGACCTATGGAATACAATGAGGGCAGTCCTAGGAGTACAGTTTATATCTCTAAGGGCTCATATAACAAAATCAATAACTTAATGAATCTCAAGGCCTTGGATGAAAAAGGAATAATCCAAACCCCAAACCAGTATATAGAGACAAATAATTAATTCATAGAAGAAATTGATGAAATAAAAGCAAATAAAATATTTTAAATCAATGAAATGAAGGGTTAGTTCTTTGAAAAAGTAAAAAAGACTAATGAACACTTAGTCAAACTAAAGAAAGAGAAAACTTCACAATAACAATTTCCCAGATCTAGACCGATTCACTACAGAATTCTACCAGACCTTTAAAGAAGTAAAACCAATACTTCTCAAGTTATTCCATAAAATGGAAAGAGAAGAAGTGCTCCCTAATTCTTTTTCTGAAGCAGGCATTATAATAACAGCTAAACCAGATAAAGACACAGCAGTATAAAGGAAATTATGGATCAATCTCCCCAATGAACATAGGCATAAAAAAATTCTCAATAAAGCACCTGCAAACCGAATTCAAGAACACAATAAAGACATCACCCACCATGATCAAGTTGACTTCATTCCAGAGATGCAAGAATAGAAGTAAATCAATAATTGCAATCTACCACATAAATGGACTCAAGGATAGAAATCACAAGTGCATCTCAATAGATGCAGAAAAGACCTTTTGCAAAACTCAACATCCCTTCATAGTAAATGCTCTGGAGAGATTAGGAATATAGGGAATATATTTCAGTATAATAATGACTACGTACAATAAGTTTATAAGCCAACATTATGCTAAACAGAGAAAAACTCAAAGCATTTCCACTGAAATCATTAACAACATAAGGTTGTCTAATTTCTCCATTCCATTTGAAGGTAGTTATTAGAGCTGGAGATTTTTGTAAATTTTTTATTGTCTCTGCATATTTCATACAGAACATCTTAATCATCTTTATACCGCCTTAAGGAATGGCACCTCCCATAGTCCTGTCCTACACACACACCCTCGTATTCATGCATTTTGTCATTGATTTTAAGGCCTCTTCTGTCAAGTTAGTGTCCCTCAGTGCAAGTTCATCCACTGAGGTCTAGTCAGCCTATCTAGAGTTCCTCCTTTTAAGAAAATCAGCTCTTCCTCATCCAACAGTAAAGAGTTGCCACCACAGACACAGAAAAGCAAGCAGCATATGTTCTCCCTCATTTGTGGGTCCTAGAACCAAATCTTTATATGTGAGTATATATCCTGATGTAACTGAAGGAACCAGATAAATGGAAAGGAACCAGGGAGGTAAAGGAAAAGAAAGAACAGAAAGAAGAACAATAGGAGACAGGTATTACTAAGAGAGAAATGGATCAAATGGGGGTATTTAAATGGGAGGGTTGTACAAGGAAGAATAGGGATAGAAGGAAAAAAGGAGTTCAAGAGAGGTGGGACCATAGGAGACAGGTATTATCAAGGGAGAAATGGGGATACTTTATATGTGGAGGGCGTAGAAGGATGGCTAGATGGGGGGGAGAGAGAAAGAGAGAGAGAGAGAGAGTAAATAATGCCTACCTAGTGTTAAAAAAAAGAGGAAATCATACTAGCCAAAAACCTACTGACAAATTACACGTACAATATCTCTACACAGCGTCTATGTGTAAAACTGAAGGCTATATAACAATAAACAGTGACAGACAGGAGAAACCTCCCTTTGAGTTATTAACCAGGGTAGTCCAAGAGACTCCCCAAATTACCTAGGTAGTGTCCAGAGTTTTAGCTAGAGCAGAAAGAGATAAAAGTGATAAAAGCAGAAGGAGATAAAAGTGATACAAATGGGAAGGAAGTCAGAGTTCTTATTTGAAGATGATGCTGTTATATACATAAAAGACCCTATGGACTCGACCAAACAAATCTAACAGCTGATAAACACTTTCAGCATAGTTATAGGATACAAAATCAGCACACAAAATCTGTAGCCTCCATGTATACCTGTGCTGGATAGCTTTAGTGTCAACTTGACACATCTGGGTTGAGGGAGCCTCAATTGGAGAATTGCCTCTATTGGATTGGCCTGTGGCCATGTCTGAGGGGCATCTTCTTGATGAGTGATATGGGAGGGCCCAGCCCACTGTGGGTGGTGCCACCCCTAGGCAGGTGGGCCTGTGTTGCATAAGAAAGTAGGCTGAGCAGGGGCCAGGGGAGCAAGCCAGTAAGCAGCATTCCTCCATGGCCTGGGCTCCAGCTCCTGCCTTCAGGTTCCTGCCCTGAGTTCCTACCTTGGGCTCCCAGATGAACTGTGACCTGGGATATGTAAGCTAAATAAACCTTTTCCTCCACAAGTTGGTAGTGGTCAGAGTATTTTTTCACAGCAATGAAGAAACAAACCAGAATACCAAAGACAAATGAACTGAGAATGGTATCAGGGAATTAATCCCTAATACATAACCAAAATAAACTTCCATGGAATAAACCTAACAAAGGAAGTAAAAACTCTACACAATGAAAAAATTTAAAGCTAAAGAAATAAATAGTGGAAGACACTAGAAGATGGAAAGGCCTCCCATGCTCATGGTTGGGCAAAATTATTATTGTTAAAATGGTCATACTGGGTTAAAGAGATGGCTCAGCAGTCACTGTTCTTCTAAAGGACCCAAGTTCAATCCAGCTCATGGGAGATCGAATGCCTCTGGCTTCCTGAAGCACCTGCACTCACATGCACACATGCATCTGCGCGCGCGTGCGCACACACACACACACACACACACACAATTTAAAAGTCTTTTTTTAAATGGCCATCCTACCAAAGCAATCTACAGATTCAACATAATCTCAACCACAATTGCAGCTCCATTCTTCACATAAATGCAAAATAACAATAAAAAGAAAAATAAACAAACAAGGAAATAAAGGAAACACAAGAGACCTCATGTAGCCAAAGCATTCCTGAACAATAAGAACACTGCTAGAGGTATTGCCATACCTGACTTCAAGTTGTGCTACAGAACCATAGTGATATAAAACAGGAAGTATTGGTGCAAAATAGGTACACGGACCCATTGGATTCAATATATTAGAGCTGAATTGAATGCAACAGAGGACCCTGATATAAACCCATGTAACTACAGCCACCTGATTTTTGACAGAAAAAAAATGCACACTGGAGAAAAGACAACCTCTTCAATAAACAATGTTATAAAAACTGGATATTCATATGTAGAAGAATAAAATTAGATCCTTCCCTCTTGCTATGCAAAAACCAAACAAAAATAACAATTCCAAATGGATCTAGGACTTAAACAAAAAATCTGAAACACTATACCTGCTAGAAGGAAAAAATAGGTGATATACTAAAAAAATATGTATAAGCAAGGACCCTCTAAGGATGGTAGGAACTTGAGAAATAAGAAAACAATTGAAAGGAAGACTTCAGGAAGCTGAACATTTTCTAGACAGCAATGGAAACTCCCAATGGAGCAAAGAGGCAGCCTACAGAACAGGAGAAAATATTTGTCACCTATACATCTGAAAGAGGATTAATATCTAGAACATACAAATAAGTCAAAAACCTGAATACCAAGAAAATAACCCAATCAAAAAATGGGACCAGGAACTAAGTAGAGACTTCTAAAAACTGGAAATATTAATTACTAACAAACACTTTAAAAGTTGTCAATAACCTATCCATCAAAGGAATGTAATTTTAAAAACTTTGAGATTCTAACCTTCCTAATCAGAATGACTATTATCAAAAGTCGAATGTTAACAGATGCTGGCAAGGTCTTGGGAAAAGGGGGCCACTTTTTCACTTTTTGTGGGAGTGTAGACTGATTTAGCCACCATGGCAATCCACATAGAGGTTCCTCAAAAGGCTAGAAATAGGTAGCTGGCAGATAGGTTGTGCCCACTTAAGTGTGCCCTGGCTGTGGTTTTAATTTCATTGCTGTGTAAAGGACTAGCCTGAAAGTCCCAATACTCCTGTATCTACCTCCCAGAGTGCTGGGAATCCGGCATGAGTCAGCAGACCCAGTTGGTTTTCTCCTCTGAGACAGGGTCTAACTCTAGCCCAGAATGACCAGGGATTTTCAATGAACCTCCTGCTTTAGTCCCCAGTACTGAATTTGGAATTCCTCTGTTTTATTCTGATTTAATACAGTGTAGGTGTCTGTGATGTATACTTGTGAACTTTCTGTTTTGAGACAGTGTCTCAGTATGTAGAGCAAGCTGCTCTCCACAGTCTGGACATCCGTCTCCTTGTGCCTCCTGAGTGCTGAGATTACAGGCGTGAGGAACAAGTCTGGCTTTACTGTAGACCTTCTTTGTTAATAAGTGTAACATGGAGCAGGAGACACTGGAATACCACATAGTGTTGGTCAAGTTAGAAGTCTTTTATTAGCCGGAGGCCAGAGAAGGGGCTAACCTGACCTGAGATCTGTTGGAAACCCCAGCTCCACAGATTCAAAAGAGCTCTCGACCCCAAAGGGAGGCAGGGTGGGTTTATAAAGTTTAAAATCATAATTACATCATGCCAGGGACAAAGACAATAACTGTAGTTACCTCCGTTCATAGTTACACTGGAGAAGTTTTCACGTAAGAAAAAGTTTCAGTCAGGAAAAACAAGTTCTTAGAATTGCAGAAACAATGGGTTCCATGGAGATGCTGGGAGAGGACCGATACCTGGGCATTTATATGTTTACCAGTATTGTAGAAGCAATGTACCCTTCATGGGACAGGTTCTGATGGGCTGACTGCAGGGGGCAGAGCTAGGCAGAAACTCTGGGTGAGCAAAAGTCAGAACTACCATATGAACAGCTAGACCATTCCTGAGCAGATACCCAAAGGACTCTGTACCCTAGTACAGATATACTTGCTCATCCATGTTCATTGCAGCTCTATTCATAATAACTAGGAAACGGAATCTGTCTAGAGGTCCACTGATGAATGGGTAATGAAAACGTGGTTCATACACACAATAGAATTCTATTCAGGTGTAAAAAAAATGAAATTATGAAATTTTCAGGTAAATGGTTGGAACTAGAAAAAAACCAAGTTTAGTGAGGTGACCCAGGTCCAGAGATGCAAATGCCATGTTATCTCTCAAATATAGCTCTCTCATGTATCCTAGCTTTGACTTTTAATTGTATGTCTTTAACTTTGAACACCTTTTGATATCTAGGGAACTAGAAAATGGGTCATTGAGTAAAGGTGCATTTTAACTGGGGGGTGGGGGCACTGGTAGAATATAGGTTGTGATGGTTAGCTTTACTAACTGTACCAATCTCAGTTGGGAAGAGAATCTCAATGAGGAATTGTATGAATCGGGTTAGAATGTGGGCATGTCTTAAGCAATTGTCTTGATTGTGTTAACTGGAATGGGAGGATCCACCCATTGTGAGTAGCACCATTCCCTGGGCTAGGATCCTGGGCTGTAGAAGATTGGAGAAAGCTATCTGAGCATGAATAAGTATGTGCTCATTTATTCTCTCTGACTGCTCTTGATGGTGGATGTGACAAGCTTTTTCAAGTTCTTCTGCTCTCATGTCCCTGCTCTGATGCACTCTAACCTGGAAAAGTACTCCAAATAAACCCTTTCACTCTTAAAGTTGCTTTTGCCAAGGTATTTTATCAGAGAAACTAGAAACAACTCAAAAAGAAATTGGTACAGAAGAGTGGAGCTATAATAAAGCTGATTATATGGTTCTTATGCCACATGAACTGTTTAGTTTTTAAAATGTGAAAGAGCTTGAAATTTTAAGCTGGAAAAGCATTGAGGGTTATGACTTAAGGCCATTCTTTCTGGTGCTTGGAAGGCAGCAATTCTAAAAGAAATGTTGGTAGTGGAGGCTCAGCTCATGAATTTTCAGAGGAATGAGTTTATCTGCAACGTGTATAGTAGCCGGTCGTGAGATATTTTGGCCAAGAATCTGAATTCATTCCACCTATGTCCTGAGAACTGCATGGAGTTGAATTTAAAGATAATGGACTGATTTCCTTGGCAGATGAAAGATCAAGGCAGGATCGTAGGCAGGTGTTGAAGAAGCATCTGTAATTGGTGGAGAGATCAGCACCATTGCGGAGAAGCCTCATGCACTACACTGGGACAACAGGAAAGCTTCCTCAGGATCAGTACCCAGAAACTGATACAGCTCTGGTCCAAGGCAGCCAGGCTACATCTGGAGCTGGCAGCGGAACCTGGCAACATTGTAAGTATTGTCCACATGGTACTGATTTTAAAGGCATGAAAGTTGCAAGACTGAGGGGCTCATGGAGAACAGGTGAGGCCAGGCCCTTTGTGGTAGCATTGGGGGGTCTCAGGAAAGAGGCACTGAGATATTGCATGGAGCTGTGAAGGAAAGGCCTCAGTTGCAATGGAACACAGGATATCGGCTTTGTCGGGATCACAGGATGTCTGGCAAGGAGAACTGCAGGTGTGTTGGGGAGCCTGCTTAAGTTAGGAATGCACATGTTCTGCAGGTGCCTTTTGGAGCCCAGTTGATTATGTGACAAACCCCAGATGCTGGACAAATAGTTTCAGGGTTTAGTATTTCCCTGCTGGATTTTGGGTTTATTTTGGTGTGGTTGCTATATTCCCCAGTGTTTTTCTTTGCAGAGAATGTTTAATCTGTGACATCATATTTTGGAGGCATATAGCTTGCTTTTTTTTTGAACAGGAGTGCAAAGTTAAGAGGCTGACTTTTAAAGTGTTAGAACTTTTAAAGTCTTTGGGGATTTTTTTAAAGTTGGACTGTATTTTATGCTATCAGATAATTATGCAATTATGAGGTGTGGAAAGTTATGACTTAAAGGGAAGGGTTTGTGTTGCAAATTGAGAGTACAGTTGTGATGGTTAGTTTTGTCAGTTTCAAACCACCCAGAATCACTTTGGAAGAGTTTCTCTGAGGAACTGTTTAGATTAGTCTAGCTTAATCTAGAGAGATTAGCCATGTTATGTTTTGATTATGTTAACTGATGTGGGAAGACTAGCCATAAAGCGGATGACACCATTTCCTGGATTTGGATATTGAACTCTGAAGAAAAGGAAAAAGTAAGCTGAGCATTAGTAATCATGTGTACATTTATTCTCTGTTTTTCAATTCGGATGTGATGAGTTGCTTCAAGTTCCTGCCTTGACTTACCTAGAATCATGGACTATAGCCTGGAATTATGAGCAGAATAAACCTGTTCTCCCTTAAAGTTGCTTTTGTCAGGGTGTTTTATCACAGCAGCAGAACAGAAACTAGGACATGAGTGATATTAAAGGAAAAGAGAAATTCTATGGATAGGAAGGTTCAAGCAGAAATGGGTGGGGGCAGACCAGGGTCTGGGGAGGGAGGGCTAACCTAGTGAAGGACCCGTGAAAACCCTATAGAAGTTTACTACTTTGAAAACCTATTAAAAAAATACAAGTTAAAAAAATTAGAAAGGGGATTCCCTAGAAGCCACTATTTATCAAACAAAAAGTGTCATACACTGTTTACCTCTATAAGTGTTATTGGTCAAGAAAACCTGAAAGTCCCCCAAAATAATAAAGGCTACTGCTATTATTCTTGGTTTCCCCTAATAACTAGATGATAAGAACTTATTGTTGATGATGCCATACATCTTGGTAGCAAGGAAAGAAAAAACAAAACTGGAAAGAAGCTAGACTCTTCCTCTTTGTTGGTTAGCTTTCATAGCGACAGAAGGTGCTATGCAGGCTGCTGGGGGAGCTTAAGGCATCAATGGTGTTACCTAGCTGTAAACACTAGGAACTACAATGCCAGCCTCCCGGGGAAGATGTCCCTACTGTTGCAATAGTAGCATAATTGTAATGGGAATAACCAATCATTCTTGGATTGGATTGGAGACCTACTCTACAGGAGGGAATACGTGCCTATTACCTGGTCAAACCTGTAGCTACCTCAAAGACCCATGGTTGGGGATGTCATAGTCTCTAAGGGTATCTCACTACTATCCTTTGGCTAAATTGGCATGGAACTAAACTTCAGTATATATATATGTTTATGCCCATAGAGAAATGGTACTCTCATCCTTAACTAGAGAAGCTTCTCTTTTCAGGACATGGGAATTGACATGAATTCCCTGAATGACAGAGAATTGCAGAGACTCATGGCTACTTAAGATGCTTAGAACAACTGATGGTCGAGTATACAGTCTCAGAACATTTATGCCTCCCTCTCTAAGATTCAGGGAACATTGTAGAAGAGGGAGTAGAAAGAATATAAGATCTAGAAAACAGGGGGAAGGGCTGCAAAATGCTGTGTTCAAGACATGACACAGCTACTGCAAATACGATCTCACAGCAGTAGTTGCCTGTTTTGGGTCTTCTCAAGTCTAGGTCTTTCAAAGCCAACCATGGTTCTGGGAGGGACTCGGGAGGCTCTAACCCTCCCTGCTGAGCTGTTGGCTGCAACTGATGGATTCTGAGACGAGGGCAATCATCTCCATCAATTGTATATCAAATGTTAAGCCAAGATTCCAATGGACAATTCTAAAACTGTGGTCACATAGATAGTGCTAGTAAAATCAGTGGCCGGAAGTGGTAGCACACGCCTTTAATCCCAGCACTTGGGAGGCAGAGGCCAGCCTGGTCTACATAGTGAGTTTCAGGACAGCTGGGGCTACAGGGAGAAAAAAAAAAAAAAAAAAAAAAAAAAAAAAAAAAAAAAAATCAGTGGATCACAAAACAAAGCAATGAATATGGGAAAGAGACCTGTGGGGAGGAAGGGGGAGTGACAGAGGAAGGAGGGAGATAAAAAAAGGGCAGGGCAACAGTTAAAAAAAGATGCCCTATGTGCAAATATGAAATTGTCAAAGAACAAATTTATTTGATTAAAAAAGAACGAAAGTACAGTAAATAAAATCAATTCTGATCACATTTCTAGAGGTAAAGCAGACATATGTACCATAAACATATAAATCAATATGGAGCAGGGTGTTGATGTGTTCTGTCTTCAGAAATGGAGTGAGAAGCTCTGCGCAGTCAGTATGCTTTGTCTTCCCAAACTCATAACCCTAAGTGTGATGGCTAGAGTTGGAAAGCCCTTTGAGAAGTGCATAACATTAGTTGTTTTTTTTTTTTCTTTGAATCAACAGTGAGGGAACTCCAATAGCAGTACTGACTTTTGAAAACCAACACTGCAGTCTGATCATTTCTCATTAAAAATTGCTTCTAGAGGTAAGGATTTGTATAAATCTAAAAGAGACACTGCTGTATACTCCTTATGTTTTTATTTTGCATTTAGGACATACACGGCATGTATTTAATATTCAAAAAGTAAATATAGACTTCTGTTTCAAATTAAAGGAAAGCAATCAAATAATGCCATGGAACAATCTGACTCTGTGGTAGCTTTAGTTATATTTCAAGGGTTTTGCTTTGTTTGTTTGTTTTTTAATTTATAAAGATCCATGGAATGCTATTTATGCGAAGTTGAAAGGGAAAATGTGTTGGTTCTAAGATAACTTGGGGGAAGAAGAAACAAAATTATAATAAAGTAGCTTTATGTAAGGCAGGAGATAGCTTTATCCAAGCTACTTAAAGCATCTTCAAAGCAATAGTAGCTCCATTTTCTAATATACTGCAAATGCTCCTTAGAAGACCTTTTTCAAAAAATAAAACACACTTTATAAATGAGCATCAGTAAAGAAGCACTTGGCTGCCTGGAGAAATTGAAGCATCTTTATTTTGCCCCTTCCTTCCTTCTTTCCTTCCTTCCTTCCTTCCTTCCTTCCTTCCTTCCTTCCTTTTTGATGAAGACTCAGATTTTGGGAGATGGTTATAGACTGAACTTTAATTTTTAGCAAGAGAAAATTTTCCAAATTTGACTCTAAATGGGGAGTGAGGACTCTGATCAAGAAACTAAGTTCCTTCTGTTGTTTTAAATTTACATTATGAAAGTTACTATCATAAATAATAATTTCAAAACCATTTTAGTTTGGAAGTAGCCTGACTGGGCTATAATGACTGTAACTTAGTAAAAGAAATGAAAATGTCCATTGGGTGTGTTTATGCATGCCTGTAATCCTGCCATTTGGGAGGTGAAGGGTGATGGCTGGAAAATAAAGAGATTAAGGCAGAGAGGGTACATTTGTAGTTTTAGGCCAGTCCTCCTCAAAATAACAAAGAAAGGAAGAAAGAGAGATATAGAGAGAGAAGGAAGGAAGGAAGGAAGGAAGGAAGGAAGGAAGGAAGGAAGGAAGGAAGGAAGGAATTAAACTTCCCTACCAAATATCTGCATATAATCCAGTTTTGCTTCAAATTCATGAGACTACTGCTGCCAAACCTTTCCATTATCATGGGTTTTTTCCTATTTTCATACCATTTCATTCATTTAGCCTCCCTTATTAATTTAATAAGGGTTTGTGCTTTCTCTCAACATCTGTGCTAGAACTATAATTTTTAAAAGATGAGTAATCATGGTCCCTCCCCTCGAGGGATATATTTATAGTCTACTACCACATTTTAATTAGCTCAATACTTCATTTTCACACTATGAAAATGACCAAATAGAATGTACATACTGCAGGAGATCTTTCCCAAATGGATATTCTACATACTGTTACTTTTGGATACACAAACAAACAATTCATGATTAAAAGTTAGATTTTCCTTGGATATAAAGTTTTGAATGAGGATACATTAAACAAATATTAATACAGAATTTTAGGACATAAAATAGTGAATGTTCTCTTACTAATTGAAACACTGATGTCAGGAGTGAAGTAACTTTTCCTAATAAACATGACTGGAACATCACCATATGCCATGCAGTAAGATTGAAGCTGGAGTTGTTGTGATGAACAGTACCCACAGTGCTCTGCTCTAATTAGAAAATAATTAAATCATAATTACAGTAATTGGGGACAAGAGAAGTAGGAGATATTAGCGAGCATAAAACAGTATGATGGAATCCAATCTGTACTTTTAAAGGCTATTTCTCTCCCAGGGTCTCATTAAAGATGCGACTTAGTGAATAGGGGAATTGTCCCAACTTGCATAACCAGAGAGAGTCACAACTGGAATGGAGTGAGGTTTCTTAAGCCATGAGTGGCATAACAAGTTCTCAACTGGTGGTTTTTAATGGTGCACCAATAATGAGACTTTTAGATTTTCTGCTTAGCTTATAAGCCTCCTCTCAACCTGCCTGTCCAGTCAACTCATCATTCAAAATGTTATACACACACATATGCAGACATATATGCATACACACATGTATGTATAAGATATCACATATTTACTTTTATCAAGATGTGTTTGTTATCATACATTTCATTTTTAAACAACTAGGACTTGCTTTTAGTTGTTGTGTTAAATATCTTGAATGTTCTTTATGTCTTAAATTATTAAATCAAGTTTGTTTCACAATTGATGTAAAAACTGAGGCAATAAAATATATTAACATATATTAAGCATATGTATACTTTTCCAAGTTTTTCCTTCTGATGGTTAGCTTTTACCTCCTATTCCCATGCAATGAAATCACTTAACAATGAAAAGTAAAGAAGGGGAGTGTTTTAGATTTATAACTCTTGTATGTAACCTATTTGTCACTAACATGCCCCTTTTATCATTGTCTGCCTGTGCTGCTGGCTAACATTATTAACAGAATGCTTTGCTTAGGAGGATGCAAAGATAACTAATTTTGAGTTGTTTTCCCCCAAAGTATCATTTGTTGCCTCCAAAGTTTTGGCACTATTCAGGTAATAAGGTACATTCTTGATAATAAGCAGCACCCTCAGGATTAGTTCACACACACACACACACACACGTACTTGAGTTATACTACCATTTTTTTCCTCTTTCTGCAATATAGGCAAAGTATCACAATTTCATTAGAAATTACTCTGGACCTTAAATTTGAAATATTTAGGAATGAAAAGTAGGTAGAGAAAATAAATGACTAGGAAATCAGTTCTTTGACCCCATAATCCCTATATTCATAATTCCTCATCTGTGGATTCTTCCTCTGTATTGTAATGTGGAGGTACAAGGCCTCTACAAAGTCCCCATTACCTTAGTATTCCCCACAAGTACACTACAAAAGTTGGTCTCTGTTGCTCTTAGGAAGCAGCATTATCTCTGGGCTCCTTCGGAGAGCTATCCATCTTCCATCTCCTCTTAGCTTCCCTCTACCACAGTCACAGAGGCACACCAAGAAAACTCAGTCCACAGAAGCTGTTCTTCCAATGAGCTACCAGTGCCACTACTCAAAACTATATACTAATACAGCATTTCAAATCAGCCAGAAATTACTTTGCATCTGTTTTACAATAACACTTATTGTTTTCCAGGAAAAACAAAAGTTAGTCTGAAATGTAAGTATTTCAGTATTTAAGGGTTTTCCTCCAAACTGAATGGGTCCTCTGTGAAAGAGCAGAGACTTTGTATCATTGGCAATTATGCAAAATTCCAAATACAACATTGACATGTATTTACTTTCAATTGCCAGATACATGTTTTTAGAGGTAGACCTATGAAGGAGTATCTGTGAACATTCTGTTACTATACCAAGTACTTGAGACAACTTATGAAAAGTTTTTTTTTGTTTGTTTTGTTTTACCTCATAATTTTAGAAGTTTCAGCTCATGATCAACTGGATCCATCACTCTGGGCCTGTGCCCAAAAGTACACCTTAGCATTTTATTTATTTATTTTTTTTAAGTACAATTTGACAGGAGCACCTTGTGGTGTAAAATCCCTGAACACATGTTCAGGTAGTAAATGGCAAAAAGAGGAAGAAAGGCCCAAAATCCCACCTCTGTGCTGAATTCATGGTCCCAAAGACTCAGAGATTTCTTACTGGGCCATACCTCGTAAAGTAACAATTCCCTCCTATCAGTAAGGAATGCTGAACCCCAGACCTGCACCACCTGGACATCTGAAGGACATAAGAAATTCACATTATACCTGATCTCCTTGATTGGCGAGTTCAATGATCCAGTAACTCCAGTGACCGCTCCTTCTTAAATCCATATTTTAATTAAATATAATAATGCATTTAGACAGGTATTCAACAAAGAACATTTTTTTAAAAAATTTGATTTTATTTTTTCCTTCCTAATTAGTTCATTGTATTGATTATTCCTGGTTATCATAGGTAGTCAAATACTCCCCCTACTCTGGGAGCTGATTCAATAGAAAAAGCATTGGCTTTGCAAGCAAAAGGAAAGTTTGGCATAGTGGTACCTACTTATAATTCCAAAGCTGGAGAAACACCAAAACTATGCATTTTAATTCCAGTCTCATTCTTAGCACTGCTTCCTGTCCCTACACATCTTTGTACACGTGTTCATCTTTTCCCTCTGTGGCTATTTGAAGGAGAATGTTCCACATAAGCTCCAAATATTTGAACATTTTGTCCCAAGTTGGTGGTGGTGTTCTGGGAGCTTTTAGGAGGTGTGGCCATCCCAGAGGAAGAAAGTCACTGGGCATTGTTTTGAGAGTTCTTAATCCTTCCTAGATTTCTAGTCTCTCCCTGCTTTCTGTGCCTGTTTGAAGATGTGAGCCTCTGCTTTCTGCTTTGGCCACCTTTGCTTCCCTGCCTCCCATGCCATTGTGGACTCTAACCCTTTTGGAATCATAAACCAAATAATTTCTCCTTCTATATGTTGCCTTGGTCATGGTATCTTATCACAGCAACAGAAAAGTAACCAATTCACCCTCTTACACTATATGGTTCCTTAGCTCAGGGATAGACATTATATTATTGCATTCCTATTTACCAAATGCCTGGTATACATGGTACTCACTAAATGTCTATCTGCTGTATGAATGAATGAATTGTAAGAAACTAATAATGACTTCACTTTATTAAAAATATAAAACATATCAAGGAATGTGTTGGCAGCTTTCATAAATGGTATGAATTAATTCTCATGGTACTGTAAGATAGGCATGACTAACCTAAATATGTAGAAGAGAAAACAGCTTCTTAGAGAGGTTAAATTAGTTTGGCAAAGGTTATATATCCTGTAAATGACAGCTTATTTTAAGTTAAAGACTTTTCTTTTTAAGGATTAAACTCTGATTCACTGGGACAAATTCATCGAGTGTGGTCTGTATTGTTTTTGGCTGTGATTATTTAATGATACAGTTAGGCAACAAATTTCACCCATTGTTTACATATGGTTATTTGGGGGACTCACAAAAGGAAAGCTGAGTAAAGCTGCAAACGGAACTACCTAGTCTAAAATGCTCAAAATATTTTCGATGAGGTACTTTAGAGAAAAACTGTGTGATTCCTGCCCTAGGAGATCCAGAAGGAGAAGACCATAGGGACCAGGGACATGATGAAGGAGGAACAGGGAACCCTCCCCAAGAGAAAGGCTTGGTTTCCAAGTCTGCTGAATCCACAAGTTTCTCCTATGATATGTGCTGACACAACCAGCCTGTTGTGGAGATGAAAGATACCAGGCAAGTCTCTCATGAAATTCCAGCCAGCCTTACTTTAGCATCAGGCCTGTCTGTGCTGCTGCCTTATCTAATTTTTCTCCCCAGTTTGGTGCATGGCTATCCAATTTCCAGTGAAGCCTCTAATACTTAAAAGCAGATAAAGAGTAAAATATCCATTAAGCAATCAGTCTTTCAAATGGCAGGCATATATATCCTTCAGTTTTCAAGACTAGTAAGACTTTACCTTTCTCTTCCCCATCCTTTACTTTTTGGTGACTTTTCCTCTCTTCCCTGGTTCTTTTCTCCATTATTTAATGACTCACATATAGACATTACTGAATGATAAGTATCATATTAATTAAATAGAATCCAATGTTCCTTTCTTAATACTCAATCACATATATAAATATGTTACATATGCCCGCTATGTTACATAAACAAGACCAGGGACTAGAGATGTGTTCATTAGAAATACTCCATGTCTTTGATACTAGGCAGATCTTTCTAATCCCATGTTCTCTTCATCTATGACTGATAAGTTAATAGTAGATTAAAACCCTACTGGGAGAAAACAAAGTTGGACTGCATTCCCTTTTCTATGACATTGCTATTTAAGTATTTCTGAGCTTTCTAGATAAGCAAAAATAAAGCCCGAAGGCAGGAAATTGTACCCTCCATGAAAGAAAGAAGATGTTGATTTTTTTCAATATTTTATTCTGCATTGCCCAACACATTCCTAGCAGGTAAATATTTGTGGATGATGAGAAAGGAAACATGAGGTAGAGAAGGAAAGAGGATAGGAACTGGAGGAATTCAAATTTAAGTCATCTCTAGAACACACTCACCATGAGTGGAGGGCCCACACTAGGACATGGATCTTGGCTCCTGCTTGTTGGAAAGGAAAGCTGATACAGTTGGAAAGCAGATTGTGGATGATGCCAGCACTGATCATAGCATAGCGGCCTCAGCTTGGGAAAGTGGCATTTATGTGTTATTATGCTTAACTCCTAGTAACTTTGGTTACGGTTTTTTATTTCTAACAACCCTGCCAGAGCTTTAGGTGTCAACTTGACATGCCTGGGAGGAGGGCACCTAAACTGAAGGACTGCCTTGATCAGACAGGCCCGTCAACCTGTGGGCATGTTTATGATTGCTATTAGATGTGGGAGAGCCCAGTCCACTGTGGGTAGTGACACCCCTGGGCAGGTGGACCTGAGTCGTATATGAATGCTGGGTGAACAAAAGTGAGGGGAAATAAGTTAGCAAGTTGTCTCCCTCTGTAGTTTCTGTTCAGTTCCTGACTTTAAGTTCCTGTCTTGAGTGCCTGCCTGGGCTTCTCTTGACAATGGACTGTAGCCTGTTAGATGAAATAAACCCTTTCTTTCCCAAGTTGCTTCAAGCCATGGTGTTTACATCATAGCAACAGAAAAGCAAACTAAGACAAATTCCTTCACCCCACACCCCATCACACTGTGATGGCAACGTCTTAGGGAGAACAGGGAGACCAGTGACGAGCTACACATGGGGACGTGCTGTTCTTAATCAATGCACTGAAATTAGCAAGGGTTGGTAGCCATCTGTCCACCATATTTCAAGGCCTGTCAGAGACTAGCAGCATGGTACCTTATCAGGGTGGTAAGGTAGTTTCTGAGAGGTTGCTTGGTAGGCACCACTGGGGTTTCTGCTCTCCAGCACATGAGAGAGATGATGCATGACAGGAGGGATATGTTCATGCTAAAATGCGTTCAACAATAATGCAGATTTCTCAGGAATATCTGGTTAAGAAAAATCATGGTAAACCTGCCAGGCAAGATTTTCCCAGTAGTTCAATAGTGGCTTGACTGTTACAGGGTAATCAAATTGTTAAAGTAGCAAAAAGCTCCATAAATTTAACTGGTCAAGACTATAAAATCCCTAGTCTATCTGTTGGAAGACCCACCTTTCCAGTCTCATGGGTCGGGTCAATCACCTGGTGATAGAACAACCCCTAGGAAGGCAGGTCCACCTAAAGTGATGCTAAATAGATGGGCAAAACACCTGGTGCGTTAATGAGGTAGCAAATTTTTTTAAGGCTTTGGGCTGCCCCTAGCATCTTGTATTTCTTTACTTTTTCTCTAAAGCTTCCTCTCTCAGCCATGTGGCTGCCAGTCAGTCATGGGTCTGACCTCCATGCAGGCTCTAAACCAGCATGGCTTCATGGCTTTCTTTCCTTCTTCCCAGTATTCACCTCCTCAAGGCAACTGCCAAGATTACCAGCTCGCCTTCCCTGAGGATTTTTCTTTAAGATTCTAATAAAATTGTAAAAGCTTCCATTTGATCCATTCTTAAATTCTTTGATGGATGAGATTAAGAACCCTCTAGGGGACACCCCCCACCCCCATTTCAAAATGCTTTCTGAGATGGGCTCCAGAAGAGGGACTTCCTGCCTGGTGCTGTGGACCTGAACAAAAGCCCATATCTTGGAAAAACATATGCCCTAAGGGTGAACATCTTGCTTTTGCTTTGCTAGATGGGCAAACTCCTTCCTAAATATTTATTTTATTCTATTTGTTGTTGTTGTTGATTATTTTTTGACAGGGTCTCCCTAGCCCACCTGGAAATCACAATGTGAACCAGGATGGCCTCAATCTCCCAGAGATCTGCCTACCTCTACTTCCCAAGGGCTGGGATTAAAGGCACATGCCACCACACCTGGTATCCTAAATATTTTTTAATCTTTTATTAAATCTGTTCTTTGACAATGTGTTAGCTACCTTTCTGGCAGGCAAGGCAGAAACCTGTGAGCTCACATCTTTAAGCATGCTCAGGAAGCAGAGAAATGACAATCTGGAAGAGGGGCAAGGTTATGCATTCTCAAAGCCTGCCCCCAAATAGGTGTTTTCTCCAGCAAGGGCACCTCCTGAAACTCCTAAACAACACAATCAACTGGGGCCAAGTATTCAAATACTTGGAGCCTATGGGGTCAATTCTCATTCAAACCTCCACATTCCTCTCCTGCTCCCCAATAGGTTCATGACCATATCATAATGTAGAATACATTTAGTCAGTTTTAAAAGTCCCACAGTCTTTCACAGTCTCAACATGATTTAAAAGGCCAAAGTCTCTTCTGAGACTCACAGCAATCTCTTAACCATAAGCCCCTGTAAAATCAGAAGGCAAATTACATATTTCCAACATGCAAGAGCACAGAATACATGTTCCCATTCCAAAATTGAGGAATGGGAGCACAGTAGGGAAATACCAGCCCAAAACTAGACTGAAAACCAGCAAGGAAAACATCACATCCTATAGTTCCATGCTCACTGTAGCTCCATGTCTGAGACTTTCATTCCAAAGGCTCTAGATGGCTCAGCACCTCCAGTTTTGCAGCCTGCAACATACATTCCCCCCTTGAGCTGGCTCTACTCCCTATACACAGCTCTCCTTGGTGGATGTCTCAGAGACAAATGTGGGGCAAGATAGGAGATGGAGCAGAGTTTTGTAGTTCTGGTGGAAGATGCAGCTAGCTATGAGAAAGGGAAACTGGGAAGTGAAGGTCAGAATGGAAAAGATCAAGGTTACCTAATCACAGAGGAGCAGGGGTTTCCCCATGACTTTAGCTGTAGAAGTAAGAAGGCTATCAAACACTCTCTGAACCAGAGGCAGTCCTGAGGTAAGTCATGAAAATCATCAAATCACCACTGAGGACCAGAATTTTAATCTTTAACGTGCCTTTTGACATTAAAGGATAGTTAGGTCAAACTCTTGGACAGTAGCAGAAATGAAAGCTTGGTGTACAGTGAGGGTCAAAGAACAAGGAGGAAATGCCTGAAGTTAAGTTCAAAACCCTCTAGTTGTTTCCTGACCCAGGACAGTAATGGCTGATAGTAGGCTCCATGTTCTTGATGTCAACTTTAGGTGATATGTGTTAATGGTCGTGAGAAAGGAGGTGTCCATCTGCAAATAAAGTATCACTCTCCACTGGGAAGGAGCGTTCAACATGCCATCCTGGGAAGATTAAGATCTTCTGGCATCACACAGTGAAAACATACTATGGCACTAAACAATAAACTGAGACTATATCAGAGTCTCCAAGACATCTAACATCACTCCTAACAATAGAACACAGACTTTTATCTTGTTCTGACTGCAAAAAGTTTTTGCTTTTTTATTGTGGAAGTTCCTTTGTTAACTTTGAATTCTATTAGTTATTTTAACAGAGTTATTCCTTCAGAATTTGATATTTATCAAAGGTTAAAGCTGGAGAAAGTAAAAATATCACCTTCAAAATATCAGGGGTTTTTTTTCAGACAAATGCAAAGCCAGATAATTAGTAGGTTATGTTTTATGGCTGATTTCTTCTCACAACTAATGCATTAAGAGTCCTTATTAAATTCCTTTAGCAAAAAGAAAGGTGTTCTCTCTGCCTGTCCCATTATCCAAACCCCCTGAACGGGGCAGAGTTAGATACAAAAAGCAAATAACATTCTAACTGCCTGAGTCCTCATGGGCAGCAAATGGGATGCCACCTTCTTGAGCAGTTACAGTAGCCATTTGCTAGAATAACTAGAATCCCGTTTTCTAGGATCATTTCTGATAAGTGAGGAAACCAGTAGTCAATGCAGATACAAAGACTCTCACTAGAAGTTAGGGAAAACAAGGGAATGCTATATTAACATTATTCCCTTGTAATTCATTTCCCACAGAATTTCTTTTGTTAGGAATGCTTCCTTCCTCCTAAGTAATGAATGTCCCTTTTTCATAAAATTCAAAGTGAAAAAACACATGAAAACAATAAAAAATAAATAACAGATAATCACAGCAATCAATTAATATTCTTCTTTGAGGCTTTTTTATATTATATATCATATTTAAAGACTATCTACCATAATAAGCATTTGTTTTGCATTTTCTTTTTGCAACATGTTTTATTTCACTAAATTACTCTAAGTATATATCTTAATGCCTATATTTCTGCTCTATTTTATTGACATTTATGTACCATTTTTTAAATAGAAATGCTTTCAAAACCCTTATGTATAAATACCTTAAATTTTATATTATTTCTTAGAATATAATTCTTGGAAATAATTAGTGTTCTGGGGTTAAAGGGCAATGAGGGAATAACTCTCTAGAATTCTTTTTATAATCCATTTTTCTTTTGCCATCCATCTAAAAGAACATTGTGATTTCTGTACCTCCTATCAATCACAAGTATTTCTTCTGAAAGTATTTTCTGGTTTGGTAGGTGTGAATGAGTCTCAAGTTTTATGTTTCTTTGCTTTCTTCTAAGGCTCAATATATTAAACTGCATTACTAAAAAGCAGTGACTTTGAATTACTGGGACTATACCCTTGTGGACTGCTATTTTAATTTTTAAGGAGGTTATTAGGAATGCATATGATCATTGTATAAGTATCCAACATATTTGAAACAAATGCCTCTCCCACCTACATTTTCTGGAAATTCAATGGTAGTATGTTTGTAGTTAAATCTATTTACATTCCCTTAAGTTCAGAAAAATCCAACCTCTTTTACGGGATAGCACTAAAGTTGTATAAACACCAACAGATATATACAATGTATCAAATAGTACCTGCTTTTAAAATTATAACTGCCAGAATTATGTGAAACTAAAACTTGCTAATGAAATCAGCTAACAAAATTTTCCACTGCTGACCAGCTATTATAAAAAAACATTGAACCTATCATGTTTAATGATGTATAAATTTTCCCAAGCTGGGTAACTGTGAAATAGAGTGTATCCAATGATTTGAGTGCAACCGTGATTAAACTTTCCAGTGTTGGAAGACACTTTTAATGGAAGCTATTATCTATATTTATAGCAGTTTCATTTTTTACTTCAGCTATTACTTACTCAGTTTTTCCTCCTTTTTTGCAACTGATTTGCAAAGTATTCTATTAATTGCCTCATAACTGTCATAGCTATGGAAAATTGTTAGCATGCCTTAATGTGATCGAGAAAGCTCTTGAGTGTTAAAATATACTGTCTTATTTTAGGTCGCTATTTCTTGTCTGTATTTGGCTTAGGCAAAGCTTGTTAGATTTAATGATGCTTTCATGAGTTTGCTGTTAAATTGCATTAGTCTAGATCAGTCAAAGCCTTGATATGTGTTTGTCCCTCTAGGTCCCATGCCTAAAATTGGTTTCCAGGCATCCTCTGCCACAGTCAAGTCAGGGACATTTTCTCCAGTTAGCAAAGGTTTTTTGACTGGGTTGTATTGGAAGTTCTCAGGTTAAGAATGGAAAAGTAGTATTTGGACTGGGTATATAGTTCAGTGAGTAAAGTGCTTGCTGTATAAGAAAGCTTGGTTTGAATCCCGGGAATTCACATGAATCCAAGGCTGGCCCTTACACCTGTAATCCCAGTATATCTATGTCAACATGGGAGGCAGAAACTGGAGATCCCTGGAAGCCCACTGCCTAGTTAGTTTGGCACACACAGCAGCAAATGAGACTCTGTTTCATAAAAGGTGGAAGGTGAAAAATGAGACCAGAGGTTGTCCTCTGACCTCCACACACCTGCATAGCAAACATGTGCCCACATTCACACACACACACACACACACACACACACACACACACACAGATTTTTGTTTAAAGAAAAGCAGGATTTGGGTGGTCTTCTCTGGGGAACTCTAGCCTTTCCCCATATCCCCACCTTGCCTCAGGGTCTGCAGTGAAAATGTTGGGATTTTTCAGAATCTCTTCTCTTACTAGAATTACTGGATTATGCTGGCTTTTCCAATGGTAGAAGGTCAGTAACAGGAGAGATCAAGGAGTCTATATTCAAGAATAACTATTTCTAGATAAATAGACAAATGATGGTCCCTAAAAATCCTCCATTAGTAACATGTAGAGACATTTTAAAGGAAATCCTCTTTCTCTTATGAATAAACCAGAAAAAGTGATTCCAGACAATGTCTTCAATTCTTTGGGAAATACCTGTTTTCTGCCAAGAAGTGTACTACACTTTAGAGAGCCAGGGCTAGAAGACACAGTTGCTGCTCTCAAGTAGCTTGTAGTGTGGTAAGCAGGCTTCCTAGGAAAACAGGAGGAGACCGATAAGAAGGATGCTCTAAATGATAGAAAACAGATCATGTGGATACTAATGCAAATTCTAAACATCTGGAAGAATTCCTGAACAATATGACCTCTGAGGTGAATTTGAAAGGTATAGAATAAACAAAAGATTGGAGGCTGAATGCTGTGTGAACTGTCCTGTATTTCAACAAAGGTCGTAATTGGCCAGTGGAAAAATGGAAATAATTAAAATTCTTAAATTTCTAGCTAAGGATCATGGTCACTATTCTATGCCAATAAAGGGATGCTGAAATATTTTACATAGCCAGGCAATACCATTAGATTTGAATATTAGAAATATTTCTCTGTCTGCAGTTGTATGATTAGTAGCTTGGAGAAGGATTGGGGACACAATTAACAAAAATCATAGTAAAACAACTCAGAAAGATTGATGAGAGTCTCAGGTAGGACAGAGTTTTAGAAGAAACTACTTTGAGAAGTAAAGGAGGCAAAATATGAGTTGATTATAAGGTTGGGGAAACAGGAACAACAGAAATAGGGAAGGTATGTGTGATGTGATCCAGGTTTCTGGCTTTGCCAGTGAAGTAAAATGAATAGAGACTGAGGTCAACAGTAAGAAAAAGATGGACTTGACATTGCCTACAATCAGCTTGAGTTTCTGTGAAGAATGGAGTGGGTTTGAAAGATTACAATGTCTGGCGACAACAGAGCGTTCAGATGGGTACAAAATTTAAGGACTGAAATACCAAGCTAACAACAATGAGAAAAACCTTTTATCAAGACAAAAAAAATGGTAAATATTTTGGTGAATAAACTTAAAACAAAGTCAAAATCCAAGAGCAAAAGATCCACCTGTGAAATACAGGCAAGCTCACTCACAGAGCCATAGTAAAACCAGCACTTGGGAGGCAGAGGCAGGGGAATCTCTGTGAGTTCAAGGTAAGCCCGGTCAACATAGTGAGTTCCAGGACAGCTGGAGCTACAGGGAGGTTTTGGGGGCATCATTGAGTGGGATCACTGGAAATGGCCACTCTAAAGAAGCATGACCAAGAGTGAGACAGAAGGAAAAGATATTGTCTTTCCTCCTTTTACCTTCCTTTCATGAAATAAGAAACACATGGGCACATTTAATGGCTGAGGTTTGAGAGGGTGGGTGACAAAGGAAGGGAGGGTAAGAAGTCTGAAAATATTGATGCCCAGGCCAACCAAAAGGAGGCTGGGGAAACAAAGATGTAGATGGAAACCAAATAAGGTCTAAGGCCACCTAGAAAGTGAAACCAAACAATCCCTCTTCTAGGAAAGCAAATGGAACTAGCATCTCACACATGTTTCTTGTTCATTGCTACATTATTCCCAATACCCAGAGTACGGAAACAGCCTAAATGTCCTATGATGAGTGCATGATAATGAAAGTGACGAATATCAACCACATCACACAAGTGCGCACGCATACACACACACACACACACACACACACGCACACACACACACACACACGCACACACACACACACACACGCACACACACACACACACACGCACACACACACACACACACACACACGTGAATACTATTCAGCTATAACAAAGAAGATCCTGTTACTTGTGACAAAATGTATTAACCCTGAGGATATCAGTCCAAATAAAATTAAGCTAAACAGGGAAAAACAAATAAGGTTTGTTTTGACTTATATAGAAACTTTTCCAAAAATGTATAATTTATGAAAATGGAGAATGAAGGTGGTTATTGGGGACAAGAGAGAGCACAAAATGGTGATCTGTTCAAAGTTGCACTTACATTAGATCAAATCTAGACTTGTGCAGTGTAAGGACGTGGAATTGGTACTGTGCACCAAGGTTTGCTGGGAGTAGTGTGATAGTTGTTGCTAATTAATTATGTGCAGAGCTGGGTAGATAACTCAGTAAAGTACTTGGCATGTAGATCTTTAGCACCCACGTAAAAAGCTGAGCATAGCAGTTCACACCTGTAATCCCAGCACTGGGGAGGCAGGGACAGATGATCCCTGAAATTGACTGACCACCTAATGTAGCCAAAGTGGTGAGCTCCAGGTTCAACAAGCAACCATGCCTCAAAAATAAGTTGGAAAGTGATTCAGGAAGACAATCACATCAATCTCTGGCCCCTGTACACACACATTAACAAGTACCCCCACACACACAAGCACATAAGTACACGTATATACATGTATGTCTCACACACACAGAATTCACCGTATGTGATGAAAGATATATTAATAGACTTGAGTATAAAAACATTTCACTATCTACATGTGTATCAAACTATGCTGAGAGAGAGAGAGAGAGAGAGAGAGAGAACCTGTCTTCTTTGTTTTTTGCTGCTGAATACCACATTAGTACATCTCTCCCCTGTGGGTCCTTCTTTTCTTTTTCCTGAAATGTTTTGCACATTTATTTGCATCTTTCTGCATCTCTCCCCATCCCCACATTTGGAGTCATTAGTATGCAATGCTTATCCTCCTATAATAGTCTCTTTTTCCAGCATTCATCAGCACTTACTAATGTGAAACTAGCAGGGGCAGAACAAAGCAGTATTAACACCGTTTGCTGAAAACACTCGATGTGGGGCTTAAGTGCCACTCACATCTCTTTAGAAATGTCTGACCC
Organism: Nannospalax galili; assembly: GCF_000622305.1. NCBI lineage: Eukaryota > Metazoa > Chordata > Mammalia > Rodentia > Spalacidae > Nannospalax > Nannospalax galili. Next base: position 4,022,256 of record NW_008349073.1, on the reverse strand, counting down.
ACCCATCAGGTGGTGACAACACTCCAGGCTGCTATGGCTGGATCCACAACTTCTCTGAAGTCTGTACCTTGGAATAACTGTTCCATAAAGCAGTTCTTTCATTTCAGTCATGAAATCACTACTAAGAAGGTGAAAAACAGGGCAAACAATGCTGTAAATGTTTGTGGAAGCAAGTTACTCCTTTGTGCACTGCTAGTGTTTGAGCAAAGTTCCAGAGGTCTATGCTAATGGAATAGGTTGCAGATCTGCACCTGAGACCTTCCTCTCAAACATGCTAAGTATCCGGACTGTCAAATTAAAGGAGTCTCGAAGGCTCCCTTTTCTTTGGTCATCTTTATTAGACAATACTCTCTTGAAACCCTCACAATTAATCTTAAGGGTTGTTTTTCTCCTACATTAAGTGGTAAGAGAGTTTTTTCTAAGTGTTTGTACTAGCTTGCTCTTTGTTATATTTTTACTGAGAGGGTTCTAAATGGACTGTAATATAATAAAATTGTTCGATTTCCCCTATTTAAGGAAGATTGGATAGCTAAATCATAAACATTTATTAAAATAAGAAAAAGGAATGTAAGAAAGTAGATGCTTATCTTTTATAACTCAAGATGTTTTATAAATATTTAACTTGTCTTAAATTTCTTTTAATCACACTCCCGTCAGGAAGCATCCCAGGTCTGTCAGTGCAAATGCTGTTCACTAAGTATCATTTGCCTTTCTGCCCTGGGGCTTATTTGAAAGGGAAAGTGTGAGGTTATTTCCTGCACCTAGAATAACCCAGACTTCTGCCCCATTAATGCTTTATCCATCCAATGCTTAGACCACTAATCCTTCCCAGATAAGTTCTCTTTTCATTAATTTAATGTCATAAATACATGAATGAAGCAGGGAAATAAGGAATTAATTGTGGATAGATTCTCTGAGCTACACATCTTTGTAATGCCTTTGCAATCTTTATTGTAACCCCAACAGAAATTGTGGTAGTGTGTGGAATAATAATAGCAAGTCAAATAAATGCTCACTGAATTATTAACTGCACATGCATTTGTTGCATGAATTGAAGCATGCTTATATTTCTCAAGAAATTCTTCCTGGATTATGCTAGCTTCTGAAAGGAATGCATTGTGATCTAGGAACCTTGATCTTTGAACCTTTCATAGGCTGTCTATAAAGGCATACAAACTTTCTTTTGAGTGTGGTTAAGGAAATCAGTAGATAATTTCTGAATATCTAGCTGCATACTAAAATGGGTTGCTGTCTCCAAAAGTTGAGCAAATCACTGGGACCTAATGGACTTTTATCTAATCTTCACCCTGCACCTGACTGCCAGGCAGAGCTCATCACTTAACCTCACAGGGAATTAATGGGTTCATCTGTAAAACAGGATTGTATCAAAGGACTCAAAGGGAAAGTCTAATGATGAAATGCAGGTGGATTTAAAGATTGAATAAAGCTATCAAAATTCACGGCAAAGATATTTTCCATTTCTGTGAATATAGCTATACTGTTTTTATGAGGAATGAATTCAATAAAAATAAGCTCATAAAAGATCTCTAGTGATAGTTTGTATCTGCTGAACTGATACCAAATGTAAGAAAATCCAGTTGCTTTAGAAAAAGTGAAATATAAAACATTTTGAAAATCCATGATGTTTTCATTAGATGCCCATGGAGTTTGGGCTCAGAAAGACAAAACTCACTCCCTACGATTTTGATAAGACTGCTAAATTTTTTTAAAAAAAGCAATTTATACATTTCATTCTATCACCTTCATCCTCTTCGGTTTACCCTTTCATTTCCCATTACATATTGGATTTGACTTTTATGTTTCTTCCTCCTTGCCTTCTTCTACTCCTAATTCAATTGAACGTTGTTTGCTGGCTCCAAGGTGCCATTTTCAATATCTGATAAGGTCCTCCCTTTGGCATCTATCAAACAATCATTTCCAGGCTCAGCTGAAGTACCACGGTGACCCAAACATGCCTGAAGCCCACTAAGAGCTTACGTCTCTGAGGTGGATGCATTTTTGTAGTGTGATGCCCATTCCTCAGAACAATAGTGAATATTGGCTCAAAAAGGAGTGGTAAGAAGTGCACTTAGATGTATCTAAGTTGCTGTGGTTGGAATACGGTTTGAGTGTGGCTCCAAAGCTTCATGCTCTAGGATTTTGCTGTCATATCATGAGGTAGCAGATCCTTTCAGAAGAAGAGCTTAGTGGGGGGTGGGTAGTCAGGTCACTTAGGAATCAAGCATTTACAGTCAGAGAGGGCAGGCTGCTAAGCTCTCCTAGCAAACCTTTCAAAGATAAAAGAAGAAAATAGAAGGAAAGAAAATGAGTTACCTGGTTTGGGAATTGGTTACAATTGATTCTAGTGAGGGCTCAGACATTGGAGGTTGACACCTTGTGTTTTAGTTACACACAGTGGACCCAGGGGCACTATTCTGTAGCTTATCAATTTTCTTTTCTTTCATGGAAAAGATAATCGTTATTCTCTATTAACTGCCTTATCAATTCTTAATACTGCCATAAACTGAGTAAACATACTAACACTTTTACTGTTTCTGTGTTTGTGTGCAGGTGCACCTATGGAAGTGGAGATACATGTGTGTGTGCGTGCGTGCATGCGTGTGTGTGTGTGTGTGTGTGTGTGTGTGTACATGTGGAGGACAGAAAATAACTTAAAGACTTATTCCTCAGAAGCTACCCACCTTGGATTTTGAGACAGAGTTTCTCATTGGTCTGGAGTTCATGAATTAGGCTAAGGTGGATTGATAGTGAGTGCCAAGATCGCCTCTCTCTATTGGGACTGCAAGAATGTACACTCATACTTAGCATTTTTATGTGGTCCTAGGTTTCAAATGCAGGCCCTTGTGCTTATACCACAAGTACTGTACCAACTGAGCCATCCTCCCAGCCCCTGACTATTCTTTTCCTTTAAAAGGGCAGTTTGGTTTCTTTTTCATACAAGATTATCCCTTCCTTAGATGTTATCAGTGTTTTAGATGCCTGATTCTGCAGTCTAATTGGTCTAATTTAAAAATCATGTTGGCAGCAACAATTTTTATAACTATATAGAGCTATGAAGTAGTTAGCCGAAGAAACGTATCTGACAGCTAAGTTATTTATCTCCATAAATGCACTGGAATTTAGAAAGGGATCCGTAGTCTGGTGATTTCTATTATTCCTATAATAGCGTCAGTTCGGCTATGGCATCTCCCTATGTTTTACACCTAGGGTCCCACTGTCAGGTACTACTCTACATTGTGAATTTGTTAAAAAGAATGCCTAATATTCCAGTAATCCTTTCCAAAATACCTCTGGAATACTGGTCCTCACCTTTGCGCTCCTGCCCCAAACTGCAGTTTGTCCAAAGCTTTGCAGCATTGTCTAGTCCACCTGTGCCTCTGCCCAGAAACTTTAACCTTAGGATGTTGCAGGGACCTGTTTGCTCTCAAGCCTATAGGGCACTTTTGAGAATGTCTGTAGTGTGAAGTATCCATGAGGACAGAGCTAGAGGCACTGAGAGAAATGGAACAAGGACAGCGTGAAGGAGAACAGGAAGGATGGTGAACGAGTGGGTTCCTATGAACGAGGCTGGCGAGCTCCCCTTCCGGCTGTGAAAAGGGATAATAAACATGTTAAGGAGAGAAAGACCAGGATAATAATTGTTTAAAGCTGGAGATTTCTATATGCATTTACACAAAGAGAGACTAACTTTCTTTTTTTAATATTATATTTATTATATTTATTTTTTGTGTATGCATGTATTGCCTGCATGTATGTGTGTGCACCCGTTTCCTGCAATGCCACGGAGGTCAGAAGAGGGCTTTGGATTTCCCTGGAACTGGAGTTAAGGATGGTTCGTTGCTGCTATATGGGTGCTGGGATTTGAACCCAGGTCTTCTGCAAAGACAGTGTTCTTAAGCACTGAGCCATCTCTCCAGCCCGAGTCTAATCTTCTTAAGAAAGATGAAAGTAAGAGCACTCAAATGGGATGTGCAGAAAAGTATGAAAAAGACTTGGGGCAACTTTGGTGAGAAATGAATTTGAGCATCTATAGGAAGTTAGTAATTGTGACAAGAGCCAAGTGAAAGTGGGTGACACAAATATACAGTGTTTTGGTCATTGGAACTGTTTGGCTTTGGGGCAACTCTGCCCATGGATGAGAAAGAAGGCATATCCAACTTCTCTGATCCTGGAGGCAAAAAACAATTTCTAACCTCACAGAAATAGGAAGCACTGACATGACTGAGAGGTTCAAGCTTGGAAGATGGAGGGTGGAATGGAAACCTGCAGGGCTTGGATACAACACCAGGGACTAGTGTGACAGGAATAGCTGGGTGTGAGTTTCACATACCTAGAATTCCAGCTAAAGTAAGAGGATTACTATAAGTTACAGACACACCTGGGATATACAGCAAGATACTATCACCAAAACAACCAAAAACAAAGAGAAATGGAGTGACTAAGTACACAAAACCTCTATCATCCCCATTTTTGCTAAGAGCAGCTCACACTAGGCCAGAACATCCAACTATGGACAAACTTTCCTAAAGAAACAATTTGAACAAACAATAGCGGTCAATGCCATGCTTTATCTGCAATAAAAATTTCAGAACGTTCATCACTTAATTTAACCTGTATTTCTACTTCAAAGGATTATGGGAGCCAGTGTTTGGAAGCATATTCTTCCTTGTTATTCTCTGAGCATTGGAAGGGGTCTTATAGATGTTCCATTTATGACTGGGCATTCAACAGCCATTTATTCTCTGTACCTTGACCATTCATGAATCTGAAGCCACCTCTGATCACTGCAAAAAGAAGCTTCTTTGTACAAACATTAACAACAGTCCTAATCTACATCATAAACATTATTATTAGCCTTTTGGCAAGGCACATCAGCCTACCATGAAGTAGTTCCCCATAGGTCCTATGACCTCCTCAGTCATGGGATTCTTACTAAGTTTATAGTACTGGACATGAATTTCTTCCTTGGAGCAGGTCTCAAATCTGATCAGAATGAAGTTGGTTGCCCCTGTAACTAGACTTCCACTGTTACACCTGTGGACTCATCTTTCTTGAGTGGTTGGTATTGTTGGTATAAAGTCCACAGCTGAGTAAGATGTGCTTTCCAGCATTATGAGATCTAGCAAGCAGGGAGGAACCTTGCAGGCCAGTTCCAACTTCAGTGCTCTATTTCCTGAAACCAAAATGTGTAGTATCTTCAGCACCCCTCCATGAGGCTTTATATAATAAATCATTTACTTTCAAATTTAATTACAATATCTGAATGATTTTATAGAAAAAAAATCTC
>NW_008349073.1:4006281-4016757 GCF_000622305.1 Nannospalax galili | reverse complement strand
TATAGAAAAAAATCTCAGGGCATAATTTTAATGTTAAACTATTCACCTATTTTATTTCTAAAAGTAACTCCTGCTCAGGAACATAGGAAGGTGGATCTATCAGTTTGCATGTAGTATCTGTAGTCACTACAATGCTGTTTTCATTTTGTTGTATTTAATTTTCCAGAGGGAAGGTTATGCGTGCTTCCTACCAAGAAAAAAACTTTTTAAGTGCTCTTCAAAAATCAAGTATGTATGTACCCGCTATTTTTAGGTTTAAGTGCTGGTACAAGGAAGATATTTGATTCACAGAGGTTTGGGTTTCAAATACTCTGCAGCCTGGAGTGAGTGAAGGGTACAAAAATTTTCAGGAATGGGCTTTGCCTCCATGAGACTTTGAGGTAGAGGGTGGGATTCACCCATCCTCCCCAGCACTTTTCTAGGCTTCACAGTCAAGGGAAAGTCAGAGGTGGATACACCAGAGGTGAACTTCTAACCCCCCAGTTGCTTTTCATCCCCTATACAGCATTACTTGTCCTTGGAGTCAGGCCCATTGTCTGTGTTTTCTTTCTCTTCCTCATCCAGACTTGCCTGTGGAGCAGAGTCCCAGGGACTGTGTCACACTCTGCATTGGCTTTAGCCCCTCTCACTCGAGCTCTCACTATGAGTACTCAGCTCTTAACAACTGCTGAGGTACAATTCTCATGAACAGATCTCCAAGTCTTTGTCTTTGTCATAGAGCACCCACCAATTAAATAGCTCTATTCCCTTTGTTCAGGAAAACTTTATCCTCTTCATGGCCATCTTACATGTACTTTTACCCAGCTCAAAAACCTAGCATAATCAGTATTGTACATTGTGAAGCATGAAAATCTCTAAGTTTTGAAGTCAAGAAATGTGAATCTAATTCCTAGATTAGCATTTTAAGAAGCAGAGAATTTTAGTAATGTTATTTAACCTCTGTGATCTTTTATCTATAACATGGCCATTTTAATAATATATACTTAGAACAGCAAAAAGACTTGGTGGGTGAAAGTGATCACTGTACAAGCCTGACAGCTTGAGTTCAATGCATGGATCCCACAGTGGCAAGAACTGACTCTTGAAACTTGTCCTCTGATGGCCATATGCATACTGTGGCATGTGCACAGTGAAGAATAAATCCATAAATAAAAAATATACTAAAACCTTTAATATAATTTAGGGAAAAACATGAACCAATTGTCAAAGAACATATTACTCAATTTTTAACTTATTGAGTTATAGTCATAGAGAAAGCTAGTTTTAAGTAATTTTCTTAAAATAAACTGGATTTAATTTTTGAAACTATATTAAATGGTCAAACTGAAAGTGAAGAATAAATCCATAAATAAAAAATATACTAAAACCTTTAATATAATTTAGGGAAAAACATGAACCAATTGTCAAAGAACATATTACTCAATTTTTAACTTATTGAGTTATAGTCATAGAGAAAGCTAGTTTTAAGTAATTTTCTTAAAATAAACTGGATTTAATTTTTGAAACTATATTAAATGGTCAAACTGAAAGACTTATTCAATACCACTATAAATATTTTAAACCTATGGAAATTGTATTATATATTCTATGCCCATTCACTGAGGAGTATGGTTGATAAATTAAGGGAGCTATGAAGACTACAAAGGGTTTTGCCAAGCCTTCAGTACATTCCCATCACAGACTGTGATGGTCCACCTGTGTGGGGTGTAGCAATATGGGCTCCTGAGTCACCTACAGACCTTGCAGAAGTGCATTGGAAAGCATGTGATAGCTGGACTGTACCCAGGCTGCAATCTTCTACAGTTCTTAGCTAAGCAAACTTTTTCTTCTGGAAAAATGCCACATAATTCACCCAGCTTCCAGGAGTTTGAAAATTACAAATAGATAGAGACTTGAGGAGTGGGTGGATTTTTTTTTTTCTTTAAAGCAGCAGCTGTTAGGATAAAAGGCACTCTTGAGTCTTAAAAAAATAAAAATCAAGAAATACAAGGTGTTTACAGATTTCTATAGCAAGCTCCATTTTTTTCTTTCCCTTTTCTAATTCTAATGTTATAGGCTTTAAGGCAACAATCATAATGCCAACCAAAATCTTTAATTGATAATATCCCTAACAAATTAACTAATATATCTATGTATTATAAACATACCTGTTCATACTTTGTACTCCCTCCTTCTTGATCTCCTCCTATTCCTCCTCTTCTTCCTCTCTCTCTCTCTCTCTCTCTCTCTCTCTCTCTCTCTCTCTCTCTCTCTCCTCTCTATGCCTCCTTTGTTCTATATATTTAATTCAGGTGAAACCTACATTATAGAGTAAATGAACAGATGGTTATTAAATCAGTAATCATTTTTATGATAAATTACCATCCTGATATAAGAATTATATGTGACTGTAAAGAAAGCACTTTTTTCATTTTTGACTAAAACTGTTGCTGTATATTAAATTTTTATTTTTAATTAATTAATTTTTGTTTTATGTGTGGTGAATGTTCTGTCTGCATGTATGTGCACTTGTGTCATGCTATGCCTATGAAGGTTACAAGAGGCCCTCTGATTCCCTGGAACTAGAGTTATGGATGGTTGCTAGCTGCACATTGGTGCTAGGAACCGAACCGAGGTCCTATGGAAGAATAGCCAATGCTCTAAATTGCTGAGCCATTTCTCCAACTTCTGTACATTCATTTTTAAAGAATAGCATAAGTGACTTCTTACACCCCCCCCACCACACACACGGTATTTAAAATTCCAAGATTTTGTAATTCCAACTGTAAGGACTATACTGATAAAACAGAACATTTTAGTGGTTATAAGTAAATTAAGGAAAGTATGCCATGGATTTTATGCAAAGTCGAAGCAATATAACACTGAAAAATTCCAGATGTACTACTTTGTAATTCTTGTCTTATTATTACAAACAAAGGAAAGGGGAATAAACACAATTTTCACTGGATGGAATTAGAATCTTCATTGATGTCTCTAAGAAGAGTTTGGGGAGACTCTGGGTTTTCAGGGTTTGTTTGAGGAAGCTGCTTAGAGAGTGTTTATTTTGCTGCCTTCCTTTGCTTTTCCCTCTGGCAAACACAGGGATTAAAGATCAGTGTGTTGGTCATTCACTGTCATCACAACATAAAATGTTTTCTGCTCTCCTGAGCTGCCATCTCATCAGCACTAACAGCTTGACCCCACACCCCAAAGCTAGAGAGCACACACCTGTCTTAAAATGTGAACTGAATTTTACCTGAAGTGGTTTTTCTTTTTATCCTTTGATCTGTCACCATTTCTTCAACGTCAAAAGCCCAGAAGCCTGTCTTGAATGGTGATCAAACTCAAAGGCACACAATTTTGAATCCAATCCTATATCTACACAATCAAAAATCTTTTCAATTCAGACTCAAACCTGCAATCCTGAAGACAGCCATCACCACAGCTCTGCTTTTTCCTTTAAGTTTTTATACAATGAACATAATGAGGTTACAAAGAACTGAAGCAGATTTCTTTTACCTATTGTACGATAATGAATGCATGGAAAGAAAGGTGTTCTGGGATATCCTGAAACACTAAATCCCTTCCTGGCACTATTACCATTGCCCAGAGTTCATTGTTCTAAATTCCTCTTTGGAATGGATTTCAAAATGTTTTCCGGGTTCATCAGAAAATCAACATTATCAATTTATTTTCACAAAACATTCAACTTGTCTATTTTTTTCTTCTGTTCTTTTTCTTCACTTCCCTGTACTTATATTTGACCCCTTCTGTGCTCCTCTGCCTGTTGATTCACTTTTGTGTCGCAAACATTCATGGGCAGCCAAGCTCCATCTGAACTGTGCTTCTGACATCCAGGTTCAACAGCACTGTCAAATACTTCCTATAGCTCCCTCTACTCCATTCTCAGCATTCTGAAGGGAAAAACACAGGTAATGGAGTTTCTTTCTGTATGGCATTGAGCCATCCAATCTTATTTAAACTGTATTTCCTAACTGTGCTCCTAAACTCTGTGCTCCTATCCCTTATTCCGAACTGGTGCACTACCTAGATATCCTATAGGGAACATAAGAAAGAACCCTCTTTCTTTTCTTATTTATTTATTTATTTATTTATTTTTATTTAATAACCACATGATTAGAAGAAGCATTTCCTTACAGCTTTATAATATTCAGTAATAATTTTCAGAGCAAGGATACATCTCTCTCAAAAGTGGCTGTAAATTTTTATGGTCAAAGTTGAATTAAGATAGTTATACAATATTGAACTCAGTATAAACCCTGTAAGATAAAATTGAATGAGTTTTTAACCTTTAAAAAAGATCTCCATTTCCTTTTAAAATATGCTGTTTCCTACATTTTTAATGCTACTAACGCTTAGATGGTTGCATGCACATGCATCTCTAATCTCTATGTATCTGATTATTATTAGTCACAGTCGTTTACACTTGGATCCTTGGTACCTGAATATTGATATAAAGTCATCAGGTAGATTTCATTGGTAATGTTTTTCACCTCTACTAATTAACATGAAGTAAATTTTTATGCTTCCTCCTCAAATAGGTCTTTACTTTTTAATTTGTTGATTTTTTTGTGTGTATCTCATATAGAACATCCCACACAATCTTATTCATCTATATACCCACTTCCCAAATGGCACCTTCCCATAGCCACCCCCCACTAGAGCCCATATACTCTGTCATCCCTGTTACTGTCCACTGTGTTGTCAGTGTCCCCAGCCATTCCCTGGCACCCTCTTTCTACAGATCTGTTCATCATTGTGCATTTATTCTAATTAGTAATAACATTTACATTAAGAGAAACTGAGTATTTGTAGAATCAATTGTTTGTCTTTCTAAGAGTCAAGCACTAAGTATATAGACTCTGTCTCCTACATAGTTCTGAAATCAGCTTCAGAGTTTTTATCTACCCTCAGAACTATCATTAACACACAGTGGATGTTTGTCATAGATATTTAAATCTTTCTATTTCCAGAATTGTATCTCCCCAATCAATCCCTTTCAGGGGTAGCAGGATGAACAGTCTAGAGAAACTATATCATTACATTGTCTAAATAGCCATTTTTATTTCCTTTGGCTTTCAAAAATAATTTTCAAATATTGTGCTATTGCTTATATATTTTCACATTTTTATTTATTACTTTTATTTTATGTGTATGAGTCTTTTGCCTACATGCATGTAAGTATAGCATGCATGCAGAGTCAAGAAGAGGATGTAAGCTCTCCTGGAACTGGGGTTACAGATGGTTGTTAGCCACCATGCGGGTGCTGGGAATCAAACCCAAATCCTCTAGAAGAATGGCAAGTGTTCTTAACCACCAAGTCATCTCTCCAGCCCCTATCGCTTATATTTTAATTACAGCTAATCCTACTTGCCCTTCACTAAAGCAATCAAACTCAACCTGAATGCATCCCAGACAATATCACTTCCTTTCTTACCTACTCTGGACTTCGAATGGTATTTTCATATATGACAATAACAATTAGTGTTTCATCTCAATCATACTGTCATAGATCACTATATTAACTGTCATCTACTATAGACTTCAGTAAGAACAGAAGCTACCAGTCAGGTTTTGGCTATGTGGTAGACAGAAGAGTGTCCCACCAAAGACGTCCTTGTTCTAATCCCTAGAACCGGGAATAAATTATATTGCATGGAAAGTGGAAGTAAGGGAGCATGCAGTAGTTAAAACTGAATACACTGGATCATCTGAGGGGGAACAATGTCATAACGAGGGTAATTAGATTTGAGGAAAGGATACAGAGGAGAAATATGGGTCACTAAATAAAATAATTTAACATGGCTGATTTTGAAGATGAAGGAGAGCTTTGAGCTAAGAAATGGGGAACTGGAAAAGCCAGAAGAAACAGTACATTTCCTAGGACTACAGAAAGTATTATAGTCCCGTGGACACTAAGATTTTAGCCTAGAAAGAGACATTTTAGACTTCTGACCACCAGGACTGTAAGATAGCAATGTTGTAACAGGAATAGAAAATGAAGTTTTCATTTGATTATTCTATTGTTATAAAAAAGCACATAGATACACAAATACAAACACATCTGATCACTCTATACATTGTTGTATGAATTATGTACTCTTTGACTTTTGCTACTTTTGTAAAGTTGTCAGCAGAAGGCCACACTGCAAAGGCAACACACAGATAAAACAATGCAAAACAAAAAATAAGCAGTGTCATAAAAACAGTTCACATATTTTCCTACCATTGACTTATTTATTTCAGTTCCACAGGCGTTGCATAACAATAGCACTCAAGAGGCAGAGGTGGGCAGACCTCTGGGAGCTTGAGGCCAGCCTGTTCTACATAGTGAATTTCAGATCAGTCAGGGCTAAACAGTGAGATTCTGTCTAAATAAACAAAATAATAAAATAAAACAAAATAAGATAAATAAATCTCTCAACCCAAAATTTTTCCACAGTTGTCACTTGTATTTCAGAGGGGAAAAAAAAAAATCTCATCATACCTAGGCCATTTCCTTATGAAAGTGAAGCTTATTCCCTTTGCAATTTGTTTATACTGAAGGAAGAAATAGGCCCCTTTCTCTTGAAGAACAAAGAAATATTTCCTTGTATGATAGTTCACAGATCAGATTCAGGACAGCAGAACAGTTGTACCTCACAGAGGTGTTCAGAAACCCAGTATGGCAATTCTCTGACTTCTATGTGTGACTGCAATGTCAGTCACCCTGGTGTTCAAGTGTCATTCAGAAAGAGGAATGAAGCAGGATTAGGGAAAGGTTTTTATGCTGGGCCTCGGGTGGCACATATGCACTATCTCTGGAGGAAACTGTGAGACATGGGCACACTGACATACCAGGCAGCCTAGGAGAGATAGTCTAGCCAGGAACCAAGAAGGAACCATACACTGGTGGACAGCTCATGTGTGGACACTTTCAGTATAAGTGCATAGGTCAGGGGTAGGGTCTGGTGGGTGAGAATGAGTCTCTGATTAAGTCACGAGCTGATGCACATTAGAATTAGCTTTAGTTTTAGAATTAGCTTTAGATTTATAATTCCGTCTAAGTAACTTCAACATGTAAAGATTCCAATGTTCTTTTCACAAAAGTGTATTCCTTAGATGTAGAAACAGAAACAGGAATGATTCATGGATGAGTAAGTTGGGCCAGGCTGCCCATTTTGTAGGCCTGCCTCAGGGAGCACATATCTTTTATTTCAAGTGCTGATATCCATGTATATTTCTATCAAAGCCATTTTCTTTTAATTTGGGGTGAAAATATATGTGCCACACTGTGATGCTCAGGTGCCACATGGTGCCCAAAGCCTCACACTCAAATGTTCTCTACACTTTTCATCTCACCAATAAGATGAAGACATGAACAGTTTATAAGAATTCTCCTTTCCTTCCCTTAGCATGGATGAATATAGATCTAGCACTAATGGTAGCAGTGGCAATGTGACTGGCAGGGTCATGGGAAACATCTTCCTCGCAGTTATGCCTCCTTCATGGAACCTCTGATTATTTGTTCGTTCCACCTATTTCTAGAAATTCTGTCAATTGCTTATTCCATTTTGCTCGCAACAATTGGCTTCAATTGAAACATTACTCCAGAACTTGACCCTTAGCCAGAACAGGATTGGGAAACGGAAATTAACAAGTGGGCAAGCCAAGCACTAAACCCTCATGAGTACCGGAAACTAAAGTACGAGAGCCTAAGAATAATGTTTCAGGTTTGTGAAGTTATCAATGCTCAGAGGTCAAAACAATCTTATTTTAGGAAAGCAGATAAAAATAAATAAAATAATTCAAGGGAACTAGTGTTCATGGTAACAGCAACACTCTGCAAAGGCAAATAGAAGAGCAGTTATGTGGAAAACAATCTGCTCTAGAGCCCCTCTCAACATGCCTAAGTGAGCAGTGTGAATGCCAATGTCAGGGGTACAGCACAGCTTGCCCTTTAAGAGAATTTTTATAATTAACTATATCTTAATGGGAATCGGCTAAGTAAATTACTATTCTGTTAACATCTCCCTAAATTCAGCCACTCTGGGCAGAAGGTTAAAAAGTCATAACATTAAACAGTTGAGGTCAAGGTAAGAAAAGAAGTGATCAGAAACAACAAGAATCATGGAGGGGTTATTTTTACTGAAAACAGGACCTATGCATGAAATATATTCTTAGCCCCAGGGGTTACATTTATATCAAGGGTATATATGTTTACACAGAAGTCTATGTGAAGCAATTGAGAATATGTTATGTTTTTTCTGCTTGGACACATTTCCCTGCACTAGAGACGCTAAAGGATAGGAGCCAGTTCAGCTACTAGTGTAAGGTCTCTCTAATTAGATGAATACAATTAGCTAATTGTTCCTCACTTTATTCCTCCTGAGCAGGCAATTACATTTCCCAGCATCCATTTGGTGACAGCCCTGACTTCTGGTCAATGAAATGGGATTGGAAGTCTACATGATGCTTCAAGACCTGGTTCTCAAGCACCTCCTGTTTTCCCATGCCTTCTCTCCTTCCTTATTAACTATTTAGGGACAAAGATCCAGTGGTAAGCCTTGAGGCTACAGGGGATGGCAATCACTATGTAATATGCCGAGTCCCTGAATGGCTGCATGTAGCAAGGTGTCCTCCCTCAGCACTACTAATCTGCACTGGACTGTGCACATTCACAAAGAAATCACTCTTCCTGTTAATTTACTGGGGTTCCAGCTTGGTTTACTACAGCAACTGGTTAATCTGAAAAATGTGCGTATCTTATTGATATCTTATGGTAACCCACAAGACATATAAAATATATCACTTAAAGGCTATTTTACTTGAGGCACATTTTAAAGTGCACGCCCAAAAAGGGACAGCTGGAAATGCCTTACTTCTATTTGAGAAAATAAAATGATTAGGGCATTTTGATAGTTTTAACATATGCCTACTATAATTATCTTCAAAACTGATTTTAAGCAATTTCAACTGGAAACAAAAATTTATTGGTTTGAGGAAGAGATGGAAATGAAACAAGTTATCAAAATTGACTAATATTGATGCACATTTTATAAGTAGCTAGAAATGAGTAGGACCTCGGGTCAGTCTTTCAGGCTGTGGTTCTTTCAGATGGGGTGCCTGCTGTGATAGAGTATTGTAAAAAAAATGCCAAGTGCAGATGTTTACTCAAGATGACTGAAGATGTGTCTGAAAGAATCAAAACACACTGTCTATAAGTTATCACTCAACAGGAGGTCGTGAGGCTGTGACCAGCCCCCAGATGTGCACCTTCAGACAAAGTGGGACTCTCCAACTTTGAGGGTTCTGCTCACAGTATCACCTTTATCTTATAGTCCCACAGTCATAAATACATAAGATGCATGCATATTTCAATAAAAACCATTTTTCTTTTAATTTGGGGTACAAAATATATGTGCCACACTGTGATGCTCAGGTACCACATGATGCTGCCCAAAGTCTCACATTCAAATGTTCTCTACACTTTTCAAGATGTAACCATATCCTAGTAAAAGATCTTTAATCCCGCGTTGCTAATGGAAGGTTGGAATGGGGGAAATGCACAAGAATGCAACTTTGTTCACTCTAGTGGACTGCGCTAACAGAACAATGTTCAAAAGAGAGAGAGAGTGACCTGGAACTTAAGAACATCAGCTTGTTCAATTTCTAGGTGGCATATACAAGTGTACTATCTGTGTCTCGTTTTCATCTACCTAATGGAAAGAATATTTTTCTCCTAGAATTTCTGTGAAAAGCAAGATAATATATTCTAAGTCTATTTATTTACTGATTTAGTTTGTGTGTGTGTGTGTGTGTCTGTGTGTGTGTGTGTGTGTGTGTGTGTGTGCGTGGCGTGTGATGTACGTGTGTGGTATCTTCAGAGGCAAACAGATTCATAGTCAAAGGACTTATCAAAGCCCTGTATCTGCATAAGTGACTTGTTCTTTTCTCTGACTTCTGCTCTTAGCATCAGGGCTTACCCTATGCAGGCTAGACTCAATCGCCCTGTGAACAGCGTCTTCTGTACCCTCCTCCCTCCTAGCTCAGATCCAGGACATGGGCCCTGGTCCTATTGGCCTGACTTTTCTGAAACTCCTTTCAGGTGCCAATGACCTTTCCTTTCTACTGAATCAAGGCTATTTTAAATCAGAACACAGAAAGGAGTTGGAAAATTCCATCCTTACTTCCTGGGAAAACCCTCAGGCTTTGGTGTAGGTTGGTATGTATAATTGCAGAGCTGTATAAAGATGAAATTTATTTTTAAAATTATAAATACAAATCTAGTAAATCCCATGTTCTAAAAACAATTTCTATTGAAACATGGCTAGCTACCCAATGTTTCTTCTGAGGGTTTAGAAAGAACTCATACAGGTATGAAAAAAATAATACATTGCCATCCTAAAACGTATTATCAAGCACTTAAAATTATCAACATAAATATTGTCTGTTATTTTCCTCTAAAAAAATCAGACCTATAGAAATATAGCACAG
>NW_008349073.1:3997775-4006125 GCF_000622305.1 Nannospalax galili | reverse complement strand
CAGTAAAATATAAACTCTTTTATATAAATATACAAATATATAGTTTTATATATATATTCAATCAGAAATAATATTGATTAGAAACTAAACATAGGAAATATGTAAATGTCTAAATATGTAACAATGCATTTATATTTTTATATCTTTAAAAATTTTATTATGATTTTTATTTTATATATATGAATGTTTTGCCTGCATGTGTGTAAGTGCACCCATGTTGTGCAATGCTTGTGAAGGTCAGAAGGAGTCAGATCCCCTGGAACTTGAGTTATGGATGGTTGTCAGCCATCATGTGAGTGCTGGGAATTGAACCTAGGTCCTCTGCAAGACTAGCTAGTGCTCTTAACTGCTGAGCCATCTCACTAGCTCCCATATTTTAATATCTTCATATGTATCAACAGATAAACTAAATATAGCAGTATTGGGTTTGGACATGAGATATGAGTGCATTTAAAGACTATTTTGTAAAACTCCATTTATATTCATAAATTAATACATGAGATCTGCATAAATATAAGAAAATATTTGCTTCACAGTTTTGTCATCTCAGAATAGTATAAATGCTTAAATATAAAGTTTGACTTTAGGAATTTAGATTCATTGTGGCATTGAATTGGTGTGATGAGTGTGAAACTCTCAGTGAAATAAATCACCATCAAGGTAGATGCCTCAGATACTCTTCCAATTCCTCACTAACATAAATGAAAATACTAAGACAAAAAGAGAGGGGAAAATGTATCATCTAAAGCAAAAGCCCACTGTATTCCAGGATCTGGAAATGATTTGAAAATGACTGAAAGTGGATTTAAAAGCGCAGCTGGTGCAGTGCCCAGAAAAGAGAACAGCTGCTCACCTGAGGCAAAAAGGGAAGGGAAAAGCCTCATAGGTCCTGCCTTCCTGTGCTGGCTTTTTGCCTCACTACGCTGTACCTCTGCCTTTAACTACTTCTGAGTCAAGACAGATTTTTGACAACCTACAAACTGAGGAGCTGGACACTGGGGCCAGCTGTGAGACACGCACTGTGTAGTTTCTTGGTGCTATTATTGTATGCGCATTGTAGCACCATTTATCTAAGAGCACATTATTGGTGCTTGTCTTCTGACATGATTTTCTCATTTGAAAAGAACAGGATGGAGAGCAGTGTGAATCTACAATACCAGAAATTGCACAAAGCCCTACACATACAAAGGAGAAGGGGTTGTATACGTGAATAACCTTTTACGAAATGCCAAGAAAATAATACTTGAGAACCTGTGTGCTGCAGGGTCATTGCTGTTCAAGGGAGCACAAACAATCCGTCTCTGTCAGTCCCTCCCAGCGCTCTCAAAGCCCTCTGCCTTGAGTGTGGCTCTTTACAGATCTCTCTGCAAGTGCAGTACTTGGGAACAAATGAAGAAGGGGAGACTTCCCTGAGCCTAGGCTGTTCTCGGGGTTCTATCCCTGTCTGGATGTGCAGCCTTAAGGAAGTTGTTTACTAATGTTTTACTTCCTTGTTCTCATTTGGTTCCAACATAGTCAGTACTGTTGGTGGCTCCTGCACCCCACACTCACTACTCCTATACCCTCAAAAAAAAGATTTCACATTGCAAGCACTTACAATCTTCAGCCACAGCCACAAAGCGTTTTCTTTCCTAGGAGCATGACCAATTTATGTGTAGGTATGCCCAAGGTGTTAGCTCTCAAGACTCTAGCATTCACACTATGTTAAGTGAGAGTGTGAAGGTAAATACGTCAGCATCCTAACACCTTGAATAAAATAACCAAGGCCAGTTCCACATCGTTCTGCAGCTTAACTGAGCTGTTGTTGCTCACATACCAAACACCTCGCAAAGGCTTTCTTTGCTCTTCTTTATCGTTATGTTCTCCATTCCCTTGCCAGTCCATCCTGGGGAAGCTTCTGACTCAATCTTTGGGTTTGAATATGAAATGGTCCCTACAGGTTCATATTTTTGAACACTTGGTCCCCAACTGGTCATGCTGTTTTGGAAGGTTAGGAATCTGTTGTGGCAGAAGGGCATGACTGAAGGAAGTCTATCACTGGGGGCAGCATTTTGGGAGTTCTATACAGCACCACTTCTGGCCAAGCCTCAGCTCCCCGGTGGGCCATGACTGTGAGAAGCTACAGCTGCTAGGACCTGATCTGTCTGCAGTGATGAGCTAGTTAGTTTTTGTCAACTTGATACAAACTAGAGCCACCTAGGAAGAGGGAACTCAAAATCAGACTGGCCTGTGGCCATATCTGTGTGCTGGATAGCTTTAGTGTCAACTTCCGCACACCTGGGTTGAGGGAGCCTCAATTGGGGAATTGCATTCATTGGACTGGCCTATGGCCATGTCTGAGGGGCATCTTTTTGATTGTTGAGTGACGTGGGAGGGCCCAGCCCACTGTGGGTAGTGCTACCCCCGGGCAGGTCGGCCTGTGTTGCATAAGAAAGCAGGCTGAGCAGAGGCTAGGGGGGCAAGCCAGTAAGCTGTGTTCCTCCATAGCCTGTGCTTCAGCTCCTGTCTCCAGGTTCCTGCCCTGAGTTCCTACCCTGGGTTCCCTGATGAACTCTGACCCAGGAGATGTAAGATAAAATAAATCCTTTCCACCCAAAGTTGGTATTGGTCAGAGTATTTTGTCACAGCAATGGAGAAACAAACTAAGACAATCTGTAAGGCACTTTCTATTTATATTTATTTATTTACAATATTTTTGAGAGTTTCCTATATGAATATTTTATTTGCATTATTTCCACCCCTCCCAGTTCCCCTCAAACTCCTGCACCCATTCCTCACAAATTCTTTTCCTCTTCTTCATTATTATTGTTACATACACAAACATGCATATAATATATACATATCCATATATATGCACACACATATACAAAATGCACTGATTCCACTTACTAGTGCTAGTGTATACCTGTGTTTAAGGCTGCCCACTTGGGATTAGATAATCTCTCCTGGAGCTAGTCCCTGGAGAAAACTGATCCTCCTTCCCTCAGCACCCATTGATAAACTATAGCTCTTCATCTTGAGGTGGGACCCTGAGAACTTTCACCCATCTACCTTATCATGTCAACTGGTTTTGTCATTATGCAGATGTTCTTAGAGTACCATACTGTGGAGATTTCTTTGATGCAGCTTCCCTATCAAATCTAGAATGCATTAACGGGCAGCAGGTGTTTTGTCCTGCCTTCTACCTCCTGTTCTGGGATGTTCCCTGCTCCTTCAGTGCAGAGGTTGTAGATGTATCACTTAGGGCTGGGCACCTCACAGTCACTTATTCTCTGCATTTTGACCAATGTGGAGCTTAATAACCATCTCCATCTATTGTAAAATGAAACTTCTTTAATCAGTGGTGAGAGGATCACTTGTGTACAAATATAATGATACATATTTAGAATATAGTAAGAAATTATGTGGGAAATGCCCTTCAAGTTTTTGATAAGAGTGCCACAACCATTGATTGTCTCCCAGAATTTGAAGGTAAGACCCTACTGCTGAAGACAGGACATACTTCAGATACAGGACTTGGAGCAATTGAATTGGAACTGACCTGGAAGCCTCCTCCCAGAGGACTAGCTCTCTCAGAATCAGAAGATACTATGCAAGCTGCCAATGGAGAAAACCAATTAATGATCCTACCCAGCTCTAAAGCCTCTGAATCACAACAATTACCAGGTAGCAAATTATGTCTATTGGTGCAATAGGAACCGTTTTATCTTGGAGGTAATCAACAGCTATCTAACTGAACTTAAGGCCTGCTCAAAAGGAGGAAAATCAACCATGCATGGTACTGTAAACATAGCCAAATACACATGGCTGAAGAGGTCACAGACCCTAGAGAAGAAGTACATTCTTCTATAAGGCACTTTCTTAATTGGAAGTTGATGTGAGAGGGTCCAGCTCACTGTGAGAAGTTCCATCCCTAGGCACATGGGCCTGGGCTGTGAAAAGAGAGGTAGCTAAGTAAGTCAGCAGAAGCAAGGCATAAGCAAGTTCCTCTCTGGTCTCTGTGTCAGTTCCTTCCTCAGGGCTCCTACCCTGGCTGAGTCCCTGCTTTGGTTTCCCTCAATGATGGACTGCGATTAGGACATGTAAGTCAAATACATCCTTCCCCTCCAAGTTGCTTTTTGTGAATGGTTTATCACAGCAACAGAAAAAGCAAAGTAATACAGAAATTGGTATCACAAGTGGGATCTTGCTTGATGGACATGACCACATTGTTTTCTAGGAGGACTGGGCTTTGGGCTGGAAAGGCTATTGAATACTTAGAGCTGTTATGGGAACTTGGAAAATAGGAATGTTGAAAGAGGTGCAGATGATAGAGTCCTGGCTTATGATGTATGGAAGAGAAGCAAAAACTATCAGAGCTGTTCATGTAATACTTTGGATTAAGAATCTATGAAACTGAAACCTTTGCTTCCCTCAGACAATGGATGGTGGTTAGCTAGGGCTGAAAAAGCAATTGTGATTAATGAAAGATCAATACCATTAAAGTGAATCTTCGGGGAAGTATTTCCTAGGGTCAGCACCCAGAAACTGTGGTACATTGCTGGCCCAAGGCTATACATCAAGCTGGCAGTAGAACTTGGCAATGTGTAAGAGCCTTCCACGTGGTGCCAGTTTTGAAGGCATTAAGGGGTGATGGAGAGGAGCTGAGGCTTGGCGCAGTGTGAGGCAAAGAAAGGCCATTGGTGAAGGTACAGCCTCAGTTGCAGTGATGACCCCAGGGTATTAGAGATGTCGAAACAGTGGGATGACGAACAAGTTGTGGAGTGGAGGCAGCCTGAGCCTTTGAGACTTTGTGTATGTTGGCAGTGTTGGAGAAGTGCCCAAACCTTTGAAGCCCACAAGATCATGAGTCCCAGATGCAGGACACTGAGCAATTTATACCGTTGGAGTTTGGTTTTGCTCTAACATGACTGTAACTGTGCTTTGGGTCTTCCTTTAAGGAATAAGAAAGGATAAAATTATTTTCTTTATTTTTCAGGAGCCCACAGTTAAGAGACGTCAGATTTCTAAAGAGATGTTGGACTTTTAGGTGGGGACCTACGTACACAGATCTAAAGTCCTAATTACCTGTTACAAAATAATGAGAAAACCTGTTAAAGAGCCATTTCCACTTTCCTTATTCATTTCAGAGCTAACTACAGAAAAAAATTACTCATCTGTTTGAATAGAGGCATTCTCAGTATACACTATCCTAATAATAGAAAGGGGCTTTTGCCTTAGAGGAATTCTCCCCACACTTTCATTCCTTACCTCTGTGTAACAGGCGACTCCAAGAGCTTGGCGCTCTGGAGCAGTTGCCATCATTGGCCTGGCATGTGGCTTCAGCCTTCAGCATGGAGGAAGTTTAAACACATAGATAGCTTCCCTATGTAGTTTTTCTTACCAAAAGGCCTGTGTTGATGGATACTATGTGTTAGACCATCCCTAAATTGAAAAAGGCATAACTTTGCATATGATTACTTTCTTAATTTCCATTGCTGATAATAATACCTGAGAAGATCTATTTACTAAAGAAGGAAGCATTTATTTTGGCTCATAAATTCAGAGGTTTTAATCCATGCTCATATGGCTCTTTTGCTTTGGGGCCTGTAGTCAGACAAGATATCATAGCAAGCAGCACATGGCATTCAGGAAGCAAGGTCTAAGGAAAACTCACACCCTTCAAAGTAGGCCTGGTGACCTACTTTCTCCAAGTAAGCCCCACTTCCTAATAGTCCATTCAGGTCTTAACTCTCTTCTGACATTTTTCCTCTTGCAAGATCTGAGTAAGAACAACTCAGTCTCTAAACATCATTGATTCACAGGAACTCACAATTACCTAAACACCTTGGCAACTGTTTTTAAAATCACAAAACTAGACAAGTAAATGCCCTCAATCTTTCAGATAAAGAAAAGTCCTCAGCAAAGAGGAACGAAAATCAGACTGATCTAAGATATCTCTCACATGAAATACAAGAAGACAATGTAACAAATATAAGAAATTTTAGGGGAAAAGTTCATATCCAAGAGTGTATGCCAAGCCAATATACAGGAACAGAAATATTGCCTCAGATGTATAATAAAACCATATTCTACTGAGAAATTTATAAACTTTATTTTTAAATGTTATTTATTTTATGAGTAGGAGTGATTTACCTGGATAGATGTAAGTTCACCTGTTATTTATTTTATGAGTAGGAGTGGTTTACCTGGATAGAGGTAAGTTCACCTGTGTCATGCAATGCACAAAAAGGCCAGAAGATGGCATCGGATCCCTTGGAACTTGAGTTACAGACAGTCCCTAGCTACATACAGTGTGGGTACTGGGGACTGAATCCAGACCATCTGCAACAGCATCCAGTTCTCTTAACTGCTGAGCCATCTCTCCAAGGCCCTACTGAGAACTTTTAACTACAAAACAGAGCAGGCAGTATGAAGAGAGAAATAAAGTGAGAGAAGGTTTAAGTGGACGTGAAGATTGGACAGAGGAGGAGATGGGGGTCAGGATAACTAACAGTAATGATGTCTGCAGAAATCTACTATTCTATTAGCACCATATGAGTTTAAATAGAGTTATCCTATACCAGGGAAATGTTCCTCCTAGAAGCCATAGGCCACCACCTAAAAAGCCAAATGACAGATGTGGGATAAATTCCCTCAAGTTGTTGATTGATAGAAACCAGAGACCTGTCAAAAGTACAGGCTAATTTTGCTCTTGGATATCCACCAAAAGTAAGACTCTGCTGCTGAAGACACCACATACCTTGGTCACAGAACAGAGACAAATCAAATTGGTACTAGCCTCGAAGCTTGCATCCTGCTGACTAGCTTCTTTCATAGTGCTAGAAGGTGCTATGCAGGATGCTGAGGGAGAAAAGTCATCAACAGTGTTAACCATTTGAGAATCCTGTAATCTGTGATTGTGGCTTGCATAAGACCTGCATGAGATAAAGCAATCAGCATTCTCGCATGGATGGGAGAGGGGCACGTGAGCCCCCAACCCTGGCTTAGGAACTACTGGAAGTTGATGGTTATTAGGGGAAGAAGAGTAACTGCTCTTTAGGGGCATGGTCCTTATAGGTTGGCACTGTTCCAGAGGATGGCTCCACACTCATATGTGTATGCTCAGCACTAATTAGACTCAGTGGACTATTTATTTAAATAAAGGAAAATAATGAGGACATGCATTTGAGAGGCGTACATAGTGAGGGAGATCTAGGAGGAATCAGAGATGGGAGGTGACTATGATCAAGTATCCATGAATACAATTCTCAAAAAATAAATAAAAGTATTGTATTTTAGAAATGCAGAGATCAAATGAGAACTGAGTCAAACATACATTACTATACATTGTGTGTATGTATTCAAGTGTGTCTATTTGTGTCTGGCATGTGCACACCTGAGTAAGTGGAGATCAAAGTTCTATTTTGATATCAGGTATCTTTTCTTACTCTTCACATTATTTTGTGAGACACAGTCTCACAACATTAGCTTACCAGTAAGCTCAAGAGGTGAACCTGTCTCCATTTCCCCAGAGCTAAGATCACAGGCATGCATGTGCCACTGCACCTGGCTGTTTATACAGACGCTGGGGATCCAAACTCAGGTGTCCAGGGCTCGTGGAAGGCACTTTGGCAGCTGAGCCATCTCCCAACCTCAGGTTCATTTTTTATATTAAACAAAATTCACCAATTAGAATAAAAATTATCCGAGTAAAAACATTTTTCCATTTTTTGACCATGTCTCCTAATTTCCCAATAATAAAGATTAATAGTGGTTAATTGGAATGCAATCACATTGTCATGCCATTTCTTTATATCTTATTCCCTGTCAATGCTCAAGAAAATGTGAAAGAGCCACTGGTCATCCAGAGATTTTGCACAGCTAAGTCTAGACCCAAATTCAAAGGATGCAGTTCCCCTGGTGCTTGAGTCAGCTTAGAAACCGAAAGACTCAATTTGTAGGCTTCTCTTAATTCCGTTTACACCTGCTCACTTTTCTATGTTTCTCTGACCCTTAAATTGCAAACTTTCTCCAAGAAGAAACTGAAGAAATTTTGGCTGAAAATTCCAATTGTCAGTAAAGGGAAGAAAAACAAAGCTCTTTCCAGAAATTGGGAATTTTCATGTGGGCATTCTCTGACATTTCAATAGAGAGAGGGACTATTCTCAGGCAGCTAAACTCTCTTATCCACAACTCTTACATTTATTACGAGCCACAGGAATCACCAGGTATAAGTCACTGGAAACAAACACTCAAATTTCAAATTTAGATTAAAATATTTTAGATTAGAATAATGTGCCATCATTACAATAATTGTGGAATTATGGAAATGTATATATTTTCACAGAAACTATGAACATAATATTAC
>NW_008349073.1:3964156-3997667 GCF_000622305.1 Nannospalax galili | reverse complement strand
TATATATATATATATATCAAATTGCATTATTTAGAGCAGTGAGGCTTTTTATGAGATTCTCTTGGTATAGTGTTGCAGAGCTTCCTCTAAATTTCCTTTTTGGGAGATATAAATCTCATAAATATTGGACGAACCGCCACAGGCTATGAAATGTGTGGGACAATACCATAGCAACTACCTCAGAAGGAAGGACCAGCCCAAACCATAGTTGGTTAAAAGTGCCAACAGCAATGCTTTGTATCCAGTTATTACCCAGATTTAGTCTGTAGCCAGAAAAAAATTGGTCATATGTTCTTTCACCATATTAGATGCTTAATATAATTTTAAATAAACTAATTTAGGCTATGACTATAGGAAACTGCAGGCAGGTTATTAAGGATGATAAAAGACCAGTTGTAAAAGAACATCTGTTGTAAAAACTGTAAGACCCATTAAGAAAACTAAGAAATTCTGTAATTAAATCTTCCCTATCCATTCAAAGTAAGAGCAAATAACCCAAGTTATCATAAAAACTTAGTCTTCAATTCACTATTTTTGTGCTTTTGCATCTTGTGAGCTTCCCTTGGTGAATTATGAGTAAAAGATATTATTACCCTAACTTAAAGAAAGACAAATTAGTAAAGTCATCCTCACTATATACAGTCACTAAAGCATTGGGAAACAATTAAGTCTGTTTCACTCAAAAATACGAACACAGCACATAGAGAGTTTTACAACGCAGGCTAGGAAAATTCGCCCATGATCATTTGTACAGTCTATGTAATTCAAGTGCAGGCCTGACAAAGTGGGCTATAACACAGCTAGACATGAGAAACAGGTGGGCAATGTCCAACCCTAAGTGACCTGAAACATAGCGGAACAGGGTGTAGAGAGAATATTAATGCATCTCTCATCTCTCACCAGCAAAGTTTCCTCATGCAACAGAGTATGATGCACACAGAAGACCACAAATGGCCAAAGTGTAGAGAATAAAAGACTGCAGAGTGGGTATCCCTGGATAGGAATCCTATGTTAAAATTCACCCACCCATGGCTCAGAGACCACTGAGGAAGAAGGTTCAGAAACAAGAGCCAGGGTTGGTGTGTGATCATAAGGAAACACGGCCTTTCAGGCCTCTGGGAGCTTGCTCATATGAACTTCCAGCAGTGGTGTCAGCATGTTCAAGACCAATGGAGACTCAATCAGACAAAAACTCAACATAGAACTGGGGGAATGGGTAGTAGACCCTAACTTCAGCCAAAGAACTATTGGCAGCTGATTACTGCTGAGTGAGGAAGTTGATTCCCTTTAAGACTGGGACTCTAGATAGACCTACTAGACTCTGGTGGATGAACTTGCACCAAGGGACGTCTGGGTACACAAACTTGACTCAATGGACTTTAACATATATGACAGAATACATGAAACCCAGTGGAGGGTGTGGCTGGAGGGGAATATATAAATGATAACAATGTTTTGTATGAAATGTACAAAATTCAATAAAATATACATTGAAAAATAAGAGACCAATGTAGTGAAATAAAATGAAATAGATTTATGTAAACCCCTAAGAAACCAAGCAATACCACAAAAGGAAATTACATAAAGTAATGGGCAAACTACTTGCAAAAAAGAAATGCAATTACCTCGTTAACATATAAATATTTGAAAGCTCATTTTAAAATCATAAATGTGAAAATTAAGATAAATCTCACCTTTGATAATGATAAAGATGAACTTAAAAACAGTTTTGCAAATGTGTGAGAAGTTAAGTACCAATGAGGGTAATTTGATAATATCTATCAAGATTCTTAAAGGCAGAAATTACATATCTAAGAATTTTTACTAAGAAAGTAATTGAATGATTGCTATCATCTTTGTCATATACAAAGGACAACATGCTATTATCAAGATTCTGATGAATTATTGATTTTTTTCCCCAGAATTAAAAGCTATTTAGTGTGGCAAAGACCCTGTCCTCACAGTACACTAGAATCCAGTAAACACTAAGACTTTTTTTTCTTGGCATCAATGATTCAAAAGCTCTAATCACAAGAACAAAGACAGGCAGAGAACAAAAGAGACAGATGGAGACAATGTAAGTCCCATTCCTGCACCTGTGGGGAATGAGTTCTCTGAACACTAAAAAGCTGTAAGCAGAAACAGGGACAACTGGGCACTAACCATATTCCTTTTCCTGAGTGAGAATGAAGCCTTGCAAATGCTAATTCCATTCAAGAACCAAAACAGCCCAATATCTGTATACAATTCCTTAAGGAGAAGTGCACAGATTTTTAATGTTAAGCTCTACCAGAAAGCTGGCACAAGCTTTGGGTACAAAGACTTGTGGATCATCACAAATTCAGCATGTTTCCACATCAAGCACTTTGTACAAGCAACACGAACACTAATGTTGTAATCACTTACATACATATTAATGTATGTTGTCAGAAATATAACATCACTTATAGCACATGTGCATGTATGTGTTTTCCCACTAGTTGGAAATGTACAACACCTTTGCAACTGGACACTGACTGAAATTCTAGCTTATTTTCTATTTCTTAAACTATGTGTAAACATAACTCTCCAAAATAGGGATCAAAATTGTCCTGGAATTTTTAAATATAACCTGCTGAACTAAGCCAAAGCATTTCCATTTCTCATGCTTGATAAATTCAGTTTGGTCAAGGTCATTCACTAATTATGTGCGTCAATGTTATGAGTCTATAATTGCAATCTGGATGTTTGCGTGTCCCTCTCATTATACGTGGGGTAGAGTGCTTTAAATATTTCTAACCTTTGCTACTATCTAGCCTCTGTGTCTACATGATGCCAGAATATCCTAGTAGAAACGGAAAAGTGCAGTCAATCACTACACTGAATACCATCAACATGAATCCAAATGTGTGTATATTTCTAGGCACTGAAATATTCATCTCATTGGAAAACAGTCAATATTGTTGGCATTATAGAAATATTGTCAAGTTTCTTAAGAGATTCAAAATTGTGTCCTAACTGAATATTATTTTATTTTATTTATTTATTTATTTGCCACTAGAGCCCTTATACTCTGATATCCCTGCTACTGTCTGCTGTGCTGTCTGTACCCCCAGCCATTCCCCACTACTTGCCCTTCCGGTGAATCTGGTCAGCCTATCTAGAGGTCTTTGTTTTAGGAGGGTCAGCTGTTCCGCATCTAGCGGTAATCAGTTGTCAATATTCCTTTGGATAAAATTGGGGTCTGCTGTTCAATTTCCCAGTTCTATGCTGGGTTACTATCTGGGAAGCCCAATATTATTTTTTAAATAGACTCTCATTCTCTCATGTCATATAGGACCATCCTCAGAGTTAGACAGATGCCATCTTCCTGAACTCAGCTGCACTTCCTTGCCAAAGGTCCTCACAGATAGGCTTGTTGACTGTTCACACCCCAGCATAGAAGAGGCATGAAGAGTCGCAGGCCTCTCATCTGAGTATCCAGCCATGACTAGCAACCCAAAATGAGCCATTTGCTGGCCCTAATTGTACATGAACTAGGGGAGGGTCTAGAATACATAGGCTGGGAAAACTAGGGAGATCTCTCCCCATTTTATGCAGCTATCAGGAAGCCAGCATCCGCGCACTGGTGAAGACTTTCCAGTGCAGCACCCATACGCCTATAACTAAACCATCACCCACTGCTCTGTAAGTAAGTCCAATAAACCCATTGGTTTCCCAGAATTTTGGTGGAATTGTACCTTAGTTTTATCATTGAGACCAACAGAGGAGGGACATTGTTTACATTCCCCTTCCAAAGGAATTTTAGCAACATTTTCTTAATGATAACCTCTTACATGGCATTAAACTGAAAAGTATGCCAAAAAATAGTATATAATTTTCTATATTATATACTACTTACAATAGTATATAATTTTCCTATTCCCTTCCTGAGCAATGGGAAGACACAGAGTCATTTTTAAAGCTCACTAATTAATTTTTTTTTTTATTCAGGAAAAATTTATCGAGTACAACTTAGGTAAGCCCTGCACGAAGCCCTGAGAATATAGAGTCAAATAAGTCATGACTCCTGCCCTCAAGAAAATTACAGTCTAGGGTAGGAGTAGACAAGAAAATTAACAATTAAATTGCAGTACAGTCTGTGCTGTGGAATGACTGGGGGGCATGCAAGTGGCATATGGAAATCAGATCAGCACTAATGAGGATGATCTCATGTCACAAAGGCCTGCTAGAGGTGACCCTTGAACTGGGTTCTGAAAAGAAAAAAGAAAAGGTGGTATGTCAGACAGGAGGAAGGATTCTCCAGGAGAAGGAAAAATATATTCCTTATTTCAAAGGTATAACATAGCACCATCAGTTTATAGGGTAAAAATTCCATTACAGTCAAAATTAATGGTGTATAAAAAAGAAAGACAGAAATTAAAAATCTTTCAAAACTAGTATGATGTGCTAATCCACAGAGACTGGTCATGATGCAGAAGGCTGTACAGAGCAAGTCCATAACTTTAAGTAGGAGGAATATGATGAAATCAGAACATTGATAGTAATCGGACCATCAGAATGCTATATGGAAGACACAAAGACAGACGGCTAGAGAACAGGAAGCAGAACGCGGCCTTCATAATCCAGTATGTTTGACAGCTTCTGTTCAAGTTGGCAGATTCTAAGGAGAGGTCCAAATCTGGAGTGCATTTGTGTCTGTATCCCTGTCAGTAGGGATAGGAATCTAAATGGTCTCTGAATTCTGACTTGGAAGATAAGGTAAATGATTTTAACTTTTGAAGATGAGAAATTCAAGAAAATGAATAGGCACGGAGACATTTTATGAACTTAATTTGGCACTAGTTGTTTTCATCAGATAATTGGAACATGAAAGGATACAGTTGAATAAATTAAGTGTCTAGTTCAAAGATATTGGGGTTGTCTGTATAGGAGGGTGTCCTGGTTATTTTTATGGTCAGAGCCTAGAGACACCTGGGAAGAACGCCTCAGTTGAGGAATTTCCCAGATTGTCTGTTAGACATGGTCTTAATTGATGATTGATATGAGAGTTCCCAGCCCACTGTGAGCTACAATATCCCAGGGCAGGTGGGTCTGGGCTATATAAGAAAGCTATCTGAGCAAGGGCCAGTGAGCAAGCCAGGGATAAGCCAGCAAGCACTGTTCTCCATGGTTTCACCTCCACAGGCTCTGGCCTTCAGATTCCTGCCTTGGGTTTCTGTCCTGGCTTCCTTCAACGATGGATTGTGACCTCCAGGTGAAAGATTAAATCCTTTCCCCTTCAAATGCTTTTGATCATGGTGTTTATCATGCATAGCAAAAGAAACTAGAACAGAGAGGCAACTGAAGCCCTGAGAGTGATCCAGGTTGCCAGGGGGACATATGAGGAAAACCAGAGGACCCAGCACAGAACCCTGGGAAAATCTAATGAAAGAGCAGAGAAGGGCCAGCACCACCATCATCCACAGATGTTGATGAAAAGCTTTAAGAAAATAAAATGTCTGAGTTGTTTCAGTGAAATCCCTTACGCTAAGTAAGAATGTGTTCAGTCCTTAACAATGTGCCAATCATCTCCAAAGGAAATGATGATGAAGAGAAAAGAAAGTCCAGATTCTAGAGGCAACATTGGATAACAGATAGTACAGGCAAAGTATAGACCAGCTCTAAATATGTATCAAAGAAAGAAGGGATACACACATAAGGCTGATCAACCATTACTATTATTCTGATCATTAGCAAGTCTAACTCCTCAGTACATATTTTGGCAACAAATTTCACAAGTAGAAGTGAAACGTTTTGGGAATAGCTTTAAAATTATAAAGACAAACTTTTTTTCTAAAAGATAAATTTACCCTATGAGTGAAACGGATATATAATATTATATTCATTACATCTTATATCTCTTTTAAAGCCATGGTATGCTCTTTAGTCACCTAATATTCAATTACTAATGCTTCAAATTAATTCTTGCCCAGTGGTTTAAATCATTGCTCTCAATTATTTACTTGTTTTTAAAACATATTTTATTTAACTTTTGTAGATTTCATACAATATATCATAATCATATTTAGCAAACAAATACATCATATTTAGCGCCTGCTTCCATGTTTGCACGCCCCCTCCCCCAGATATCCTGCCCACAGGACTTCATGCATTTTGTCATATATATTATGGCCTACCAAGTTAAGTTTGTATTCCCAGTTGTCCCTCAGTGTGAGTTCATCCAGTGGAGCCTGTTCAGCCTGTCTAGCGTCGCTCTCTTACAAGAGATCAACTCTCCCTCACTCAGCATTGAGTGACACATCTACAATGAAACCACTACACCTAAGGCTCACTGAACACAGTGGAACAAGGGGTAGAGAGGACACTAACACATCTCAATATTTTAGTATAATCTCTCACTCTTCCTTTTTTGTGATTGGTAATCCTACCAATAATTGTGTTTGATTATTATTATGTTATAATTATTTTTAGGTTTTCCTTATGTTTGTGACAAGTATGATTAAATATACACTATAAATTATTAATGATTATGATGATTCCAAATATAGCATTGCTTCCATTAAAACATTGATTATACTGTTTTATGACAAAGGCAATTTATTACTTTAATCAACAGTATTTCCTTCACTTTCTTTTGAGCAAATGAATATGTTCAGTTCTGAATATGAATAACAGAATTGTCAGAAGATGTAAAATTATATCTGTTTCAGAGCTGCTCATCAGTTACAAAAAGAAACATTAAGTGGAATGTATATATTTTTATTGTGAGAATAACATATAGTATTTGGAAGTACAGAAACACCACATAAAAGAAGCAATCTTGGAATAACCCACCATACAAGAAGAAATTCAATATTGTAGACTGAAAGAGATTAGGTTTACAAGCAGAGGTTATAGTGTGATTGAATACAGTGAAAAGGGTTGAGAATTCACAGTGGCGATTACTCATCACAAGAGAAAAAGATTTCCATATCTTCTGCTTACTGTTGATATTAGGAGAAAATCTCCCTAGAACATAAGGGAAGAATTGTTCTTAATTGAAAACATCAATGGAGTGAACAGTTTCGCTTTTGGATCTCTTAGAGCTCTTTGTGAATCATTCAAGTAAAGACACATAGCAGATACCTGGACTCATACATATAAAATGGGAATAAATATATAAATATACATTAACACTGGAAGATGTAAATGCCCCTGTGACATGACCTAGACCTATGTATTGTATCTTTGGTTCCCCAACTGTATCTGGCCTATAAGCTGGAATGATAAATAACTGTTGAATAAATGATGTATCAGTCATTGTACCTGTGTAGATAAGTAACCAAACTCAACAGAATAAATCATAACAATCATCAGAGAAGTTGTCTTCATCCTATCAAAGTATCAGACTCCTCCATGTATCTTCTAAATAAATAAATAAATGTATCTCATACATTTCATTCCCAGTACCCTTTAACACTTAAAAGATGATTAAATAGATGCTGGAGAGATAACTCAGCAGTTAAGAGCACTTGCTTTTGCTGAGGACCTAGTGGGTTCCCAACATCCACATGGTGGTTCACAACAATTTGTAAATCCAGTTCTAAGGGATCCACCACGATCTTCTGGCCTCTGCTGGCACTGAATGCAAGTGATATGCACATACATATATGCAGGCAAAACATTCATACACATAAAAGTTTTTAAAAATCTTAAAAAAGGATTACTCAGAATACTTTGTGTCATCATCATACCCATTAATTGTATTTGAAATTCAAAATACAAATTCAAAGTTGTACTGAAGATACTATTAAAGAAGAATCACATTTTGAAAAGAGGAATCGGTTCACATTTTTATAAATCTCTTTATAGCCTGGATTAGTAGAAGGCATTCTATTATCTTCTACATATTCATTCTAAAATATTGTTTTATTTGAAAATTTCAATGCTCTCATTTGGCACAACATCTTTTTTTTTTTTTGTCTTTTTGAGATAGGGTCTCCCTGTAGCCCTAGCTGTCCTGGATTCACTATGGAGACAAGACTGGTCTCAAACTCACAGAGATCTGCCTGCCTCCTGAGTGCTGGGATTAAAGGCATGTGCCGCCACTCCTTTAATTATTTAATTATTAATTAAATATTTTATTTATTTAATTATTTACATTTATTTAAATTATTTATTTATTATTCTAAAATATCTTTAAGGAATAAAAAGTCAAAAATTCAGCTATGGCTGCATTTCCACTCCATGTACACAGCACTTTCCTTCTTATCTGTATGACCGTGATACAATCTAACAGTACAGTTTTAATAACTTGTCAAGAGGATCAGTACAGAGAATGGTAATTAAAAGTGGATGGGGGCTGGAGAGATGGCTCAGCAGTTAAGAACACTGACTTGTTCTTGCAGAAGACCCAGGTTTGAAACCCAGCACCCACATGGCAGCTAACAATTGTCCTTAACTCCAGTTTCAGGGGATCCGACAGCCTCTTCCGTCCTCTGTGGGCATTGCACAACATGGGTGCACTTACCTACATGCAGGCAATACATGCATATGCCTAAAATAAAAATAATAAAATATTTTTTTAAAAGTGGATCATTCTCATAGCACATGTATTTAAAATAAATCTTTGATGTTGGGATATTAGAATGTGTGTCTTCGAATATTTAAAAATGAAAATGGTATTTTTACTGGCTCTGTATTATAGTACAACTATACTATATATCGGAGAATGGTGTGTTTCACCTGTAAATTGGTTGTAAGCTTTCAGTGGAGTCTTCTTATGTCTATTCCATGCTGCTCTATTACAGCCTGCTTTTTAAAATTTTTTATTTATTACTTTTATTTTATGTGTATGTGTGTATTGCCTGCATGTAGGTAAGTACACCCATGTCATGCAATGCCCACGGAGGTCAGAAGAGGCTATCGGATCCCCTGGGACTGGAGTCTCAGACAGTTGTTAGCTGCCATGTGGGTTCTGGTATTCAAACCCGGGTCTTCTGCAAGAACAAGTCAGCGTTCTTAACTGCTGAGCCATCTCTCCAGCCCTACAGCCTGCTTTTTATATGAAAGAATTTATGCTTTATTCATCTGAGCATCCATTCATCTAGTATACACCATGCACGGAATTAAAGGTAATGTGGCATGTACCAATTGAGCTTCACCCAGCCATGGTCATCGCAGCCTCAAAAGTGTAGAAATATTATTTCGATGTAAATATATATGTTGGATATCTATTATTGACAATATAGCAAGTTATTTGGGAAAAAAACAGACAAGTGAGATTCTGTTTTCTCAAGTAACTTGAAATCTAGTGGAAACACAGCCCAATAAAAGCAATTGCTGAAACATCTGATTCAGTTAGTGACTAGGAGAGTAGAGGTATATACACAGGAACATTCTCTGGGAGCCCAGTCAGGAGTGGTGCATTTTGTCTGAGGAAAGGAGAAAGCAACAGCAGCATTTGGTGGGGTCTATGAAGTGAATTAAATGTCACTGGGTGGGGATGAGCTCTGTGGATTTCTAGTCTAGGAGGGTTAGAGTCTAGGTGCAGAACAGTGGGGCACAGAGGGCAGTGAAAGCTAGTCTTTTGAGTAATGGTGTGTGGTTAGGGTGGGTCAGGGTAATTTTTTCCTCCCTCCTTCTTTACAGTGAATGTTCTCCCAGAGAGCATGGCCAGTGTGGATGGTTTCTCTGCAGCTCCACCTGGACATGAGGTTTAAAAGAATGGACACAGTAAGAATTAAAACTCCTTCACCGGGCTTGTGCAACTGCAAAGGCTTGTTTTAATTACTGCACTAGTGCTAACAGCAACAATGCACATATCATCTCATTTAGTCCTTACCACTCTCAGTTGCTGGCACTCTCAGAACCCCCATTTTATGAGTGACAAGTTTAACTGCAGAGAAATAAGTGTTGAGGTTGGGACTTGAATTCACTGTTAAAAAATTGTGCTGTATTGCCTCCTACAACTTTGCCCTTACACCTCCTACTACAGTCATTTTATAAGTAAGGAAGCCAAAGTTCTAGGAGAGTAAATCATTTGGCTGCATTTTTACAGTTTGATAAATGCAAGACAAATCTTATCTATTTGTTGTGCCCCTCAAAACTTTTGTTCTTTCTCTGACATCATGCTTCCAGCTCATGTTTAACTGGTTTTCCATAAGACATTTCAGTTCTCCCACGTTCAAGAATAAAATTGAGAGGAAAAAACCTATCTTGTTCTGAAGGTAAACAAGGAAAGCAATCGTCACTTACATAATTTAGTACCTTGCAGGCATACATGTGCATCTCTGAATGAAGTAAAGCTATTTTATGACTTCTGAGCAGAAGAATAAATGTTTGATTTACAAGTGTCATTATCTATCTATCATCTATCTATCTATCTATCTATCATCTATCTTTTTGAGACAGGGTCTACCTGTAGCCCCAGCTGACCTGGAACTCACTATGTAGATTAGGCTGGCTTTGAACTCACAGAGATCCACCTGCCTCTGCCTCCTGAGTACTGGGAATAAAGGCATGTTCCACCATGCCTGACTGAGATTATTCCTTTCTTTTGTAGTTGCAAATAGTTTTTATTTTTAGTTTTTGGTCTAGGTTTGTGATTTCCATGCATTAGGAATAGCCTAATAAGTGTGGGAGAAGAGAGAAAGCATGTACACATAGTCCACATCACATGAACAATTTTGGAGTTCTGATTGAAGAACTCAGTAGCTAGGCATGGTGTCAAATGCTTGTAATCTCAGCACTTGAGGGGCTAATGTAGAAGAATCGCGAGCTCCATGTTAGCCTGAAGTATATAAGACCCTGCCTTTAAAACCCACAAAACAGGGCTGGTAAAATAGCTCAGGTGGTAAAGCACTTACTGCCAAGATTGACATTTTGAGTTCCAGGAACCTCATGGTGGAAGAAAACAATCAATTCCCACAAATTGTGCCTTGAACTTCACATGCTTGCCATGCGTAAGCTACCCTCCACCCCACAAAGAATTAAATGTAATTTTAAAGACACACAAAGCAAACAGATAAAGCAACCAAAAACACACACACACACACACACACACACACACACACACACACACAAATCTCTTCCAAAAACAAAAAGCAAGCAAGCAAACAGGCAACAAAAACCACTCAAAGAATTTGGGCAGTGATCATATAGTGCACAATAGTCTGCTCTCTATGAGTTCCATGGTGAGGCAGGGCCATGCAATAGTGTTAAGCCTGCTCATTAAAACCAGATCTCATAGATTTTTATACATTAATTACACATAATCTGCCATTATTCAATACAAGATGCCTTGGAATAATATTGTAGCAGGTTATAACTTAAGGAGATACCAAGAAATGAGAAAAAGTTTCTCATTAAAACTGAAGAATTGCTTTAGTAAATATATGAAAGAAATGTACCTACACGTGAATGGGCCCATGGCAATCCAAGGGTGGATTCTATTTACATTCAATGTGCATTCTTCAAATATTATAGTTAAACTTAAACAGCATTAGTTTGCACCTCATTAAGCTGAATTCTGGATGATTTAGATGTGGACTAAACAGAAGTCCATTCTTAAACCATTTATTGTACAGGTGCTTCATAAGCATGCTAATTTTGTACTCTAATTGCCTGAGGGCCATTTGACCTAATTAAAATAAAAAAATACAAGATCTTAGTTACCCTGTAGCATGTACTTGTGCACAATTACATACACAGATTTTTCCCAGAAAAGTATATTTCAAAATGCGTTTGAAGAGTCTTTGGACCTTGAAGCATATTAAAACTTGACAAGTTATTCATCTTCAGAGATGAAGAAACTGAATGCCAGAAAGGTGATGAAAACTATCCAAAACACAACTAGTAAGGACCTAGGTCTTGAAAATTATTTTGTAGTATTCAAAGCTGTATTTTATTAATGTATCAAAAGGATTTACACCATCTCATAGTCCGGACTGGATAAAAGACACTGCGTTTCAAAATAAAGAGACTTTGGTGTTTCTCATATCTCAGTAGACTAATTCCCTCATTTAAAAGATAGGCTAGAGTCACTTTACTGAACTTCTGTTTCTTCTCTCCTTATAAACATAGATGTACTAAAATTGGTCCTTGTCATTCATGAGTCCAACACTCTTATGTTGCATATTTGAGAACAACTTTCAAAGTTCCATGAGGTCTAACAAATCAAATGTTTCAGAACAACTGTCCTCTTAGCACATATACAATAATTAAATATACATATTTGCTCTTGAAGTCATAAAAAATATCTGTTTATGGCACAAGCCCAGGTGGCATTGGATACTTGAGCCCACCCCACAGTGGTGAAGGCTGGGGCTGCACAGTGGGCAAGTTCAGGAGGTGGCTGTTAGCATTTCTCAGGGTGGCAATCCTGCGGGTGGTCACCTAGCTGGGAGCCCAGGTGACCAACCCCAAAGAGGAGGAAGGCCAATCACTGAGCATGGGTAAGAAAGAGCTTGGCAAGTAAGAAAGAAAATAGGTGGGAATCAAGATGGCAGCCATGGTGACTCTCCCCAGAATGACTCCAGTAGGATGTCTCATCCCTGACTGCCCATAGTTAAGGAGGAAGATGTGAAAGCATAGACCTCCAAAAAAGCTAACCGAGACTTTGACCATGAAGGAAAAATAAGAAAAAGAAAAAAAGAAACACAATCCCTCTGTCTCCTTGAGCAAAAGTAAAAAGTAGTTTTTTCTATTACTGATGCACCTCTACTGAGAAATTCAAGCCATCAGGTAACTGTTGCCACATCCATTTGCTGCAGAGAAATCAAAGTGCTCTATCTTAAACTAAAAGTATAAACATGTGGAATGAATGATAAGGTGGAATGATAGAGTAGGAACAAGTGTAATTGAAATTACCACTCCTCCTGTGAACCTGAGCCTGTGATCATCTCCCATGTACCTGAAGCTGTAGTCCCCTCCTGTGAACCTGGAGTGGGGTCTGGTCCCATGAGATGGAGCTGTGCTCCCCTCCCTGTCAACTAGAACTAAATTCCCTCACGAGCCAGAGCTGTGGTCCCCTCCCATGAATCAATTTTCTGTGAGCTGGAGCAGTGGTCTCTTCCCATGAACCTGGAGCTGTGGTCCCCTTCTATGAGCCAGAGTTCTGGTGCCATCTTGCAAGCTGAAGCTGTGGTCCCCTCCTGTAAACCTGTAGCTGTGCTTTCCACCTGTAATCCTGAAATCGTGGTCCTCTCCCGTGAGCCTGGAGCTATTGTCCCCTCTTGTGAGCTATACTTGTGGTCCCCTCTTGTGAACTGGAGCTGCAGTCCTGTGAATCTGGATCTGCGGTCCTTACCTTGAGCTAGAGTTGTGTTCCCCACATTCCTCTGGTGATTGGCTGATGATGGAGCAGATTGGAGGCTGAAGGATTTCCTGACCTTGGGCAACAGTTTCAGCCTTCTCTGAATGACTTCATTCCCCACAACCCTCTCCACAGTGGCCCCAGGTTGTGCATGGCAGTGACTTTGCCTCTCTGACCGGCTTATGCGCAGGATGGGGGAGGTCTTTGTCATTTGCAGATCGGTTAGCCTTGGGAGGACTGATTTTCTAGAACAGTCTTCCCACCTCCCCTGAGGGCCAGCTATGGTCTTGACTCTACATGTGGCTCAGGCATCCAGGCCATGATGTTGAACCTCTCCCATGCTCAGGCATCAAGAGGTTTTCTATTATTTTTCTATTACTCTACTACAGTCCCAGTGAACCTTCATCTGTACACTACAGAAAATGTAAAAATCACAATCTGGAAAGTTAAAAAAAAAAAAAGTACTGTAAGAACTAAGCTGAAATAATTCTCAAACTAAAACTACGCAATTGTATTTTAGAATGTAATTTTCAAATTTTATATATGTACTATAATTTTTAGTATTATTTAGTAAAAAAAATATACTACCAAGCTCCAAAAATACTGTGAAATTTCTCACTGTTGCTGTATTGTAAATTTGACATTCACTCCCTTTCCAAATTCTCCAATCTATAGAAAGTTTTTCAGTGTAATCATGATTTTTTTTAAAAAAAAGCAATACTAATAAAAATTTGTTTATATACATACTAAAACATCCTCAGAGGAATACAAAGAAACTTGACTGGTGGCAGCAGTGATAGAAGGAAGGAGAGAAATTGTAATAAAGTAGTGGTTCTCAGGAAAATGGAAGCCTGGAAAAATTAAAGAACAAATTGTCAAATTATATGCTGCTTCAGATATAAGACTAGTTCTGCTGTAAAATATGTTCATAGAAACTGGGGAAGTGCCTTCTGAAATAAAGTTTAAATGCTGTAGTCTTTGCAAAATGACAGTGAATACAAAGTTTTAATGAAAATTGAAATGTAGATTGTGTTGAAGATCTACAGGTAATAATTTAAACATGAATGTGGCTTTGCTTTTGTTATTTTTATGGTTTATTTTGATTTTTGAGGCAGGATCTTACTAATTGGCCCATAATGGTTATGAACTCACCTTCCTGCCAAAGACTTCCTAATGCTGAGACTATGGATATGTGCCATCACACACAACTAATAAAAGTGGCTAGAAACCTCCACTAAAATTTCCATATTTGAAAACTTAGCAACTTGCAATAATGTGGGGATATTTTCTATAAATTATGACTACTATAGCAACTTAATAGTCACTATATACAATATAAAATATGAACCAATCACTGTTACTGTTTTGTTTATCACTAATTTCCAGCTTCTACTTTCAAGTCAGTTTGGAGTATGAGAATATATTTCTGAGTAATTTGATTATTAACATCTTATAGACTTTATTGAGAGAAGGCATAAATGTGTGTGTGCATGTGTGTGTGTGTGTGTGTTATTTTACTATTTAATTTATTTGTTAGATGCTGGCTGTTGAATCCAAGACATCATATGTGCTGAGCCAAGCCTCTCATTGATATAAATAAGGTACTTCGTGGCCACTGACGGAAGCTATTAATCAGGGTTTCTCTGCTGGTGACTGCCTACCATTCAGCATTTTCTTAAAATTCTAAGTTACTATCATATGAAATAATATGAGGCTTTAGGATTAGACTACAGTGCAAAACCCATCTGTGGCTAGAGGAATCTTTGGGAAAACATTCATCATCTTTCAAATCAAGAGCTATTCAGTTCAAGTGGAAAACAATGTAATTTTCCTCCCAAATCTGTGAAACTAACGTAGACAGTGTAAGTGATTTGTTCAAGGTCAGGGAAGGAGGGCAGATTTGAAAATTAGTTTGTGAATTTAGAACCACATTTTGGGTAAGTGATTAGCACAGTTCCCTGTTTAGCAGTAAATGGCTAGTGCAAGACTTGTCAACTATGCATAAAGCACCTGCATTTTATTTGAGATTTTTTTAATGGCCATTGTGATCTTTTAAGAAATGCTAATTCAACATGACTTGATAGGTGTTATTTCCTAATGAGTAAATACTGGCCCCATGTTAACAGTCAGAGCTGGTGTCAGCGGGTGGCATGTTGTTCAGTAGAGCTTCTCCACTGCTGTGACTGATAACAACTCCCACCTTGTGAAGCATCTTTATTGTTCCAGAGCCAGGTAAACAGCATGGTGATTCTACAACAGGCTGTTTTCAGCATCCCTGACATTGCATGACATTTATTTATGTAAGAAGTGCACAGATTGGAATGGTGCTTTGGGAATGCATTTTTGATAGTTTATCATGTCCTTCACTTCATACCACTCCACAATATCATTCAAGTTTACTTCTGTAATCCATGTTTTCTACATTTATATATGCTGATCCATTATATCAAATGATAAAGGCATTAAATGATCAAAATATATGGTTATTTCCTTTTTACCATTTTAATTTTATTATTATTAGTTTGTGGAGAGGAGAGAGAGAGAGAGAGAGAGGGAGAGAGAGAGAGAGAGGGCGCACAGTGAGAGTGCAGGCACATGAGAGTTGATTTTTTCCTTCCACTGTGGGTTCCAGAGATCAAACCCAGGTCATTAGTCTTGTGTGGCAAGAGATTTTTATCCCCTGAGCCATCTCACTGGTCCACATTTAACTGAAGAATCCAGGTTGTATTATACAGCATAGAAAATACTTAAGTAGTATTCCTAGAAAGGAAGAAATTATACTGTCTTTATTTGTAGACACCACCATTATATTCACAAAGTCTGAGGAATCTACAAAAAATAAAATAAAATAAATGAGCACATGAGTCAGAACAGCTGCAGACTGAAGGAGAGAGGACCTAATAGTTTTTCCACTGCCAAAAAATAACTAGAGTTAGAAAAATTTAAAGAATTGCATTCACAAGACCATAAAATAGAAAAAATAAAGATAAATATAAACAAGTATATACATGCCTTTACACTGAAACTTATAAGCATTGTAGCCAGAAATTTTAAAACAGTTAAGTAATTGTCAATGTTAAGAAATAAAATCCTATATAGATTAATTAAACTCATTCATAGATTCAATACAATCTCAATTAAAACTAGAGCAGGAATTGTTCTAGTTTTCTGTTTTGTGGGTTTTTTTTTTCCTTAGAAATTGATCCAAAGAACTCTAATATTGATATGTAGATGGAAAAGATATAAAATAGCAAATGAAAACTTTAAAATAAGATTATGTTACTTATTTTCAATTTTCAACATAAAGGCATCATAATAAGCAGTGGGATGTTAAAATAACCATAGCATTTTTGGCAAGACACTGAGTCCAAAACTAGAGGTACACGTATGCATTGAACTAATTCTCAGTAAATACATAATGACAATCCAATGAGAAGTTAACACTTTCCATAATACGGTGGTGAAGTCCTGGACATGCATAACTCAAAGGTGAACTTCAACCCTAACCTCATGCCATATTCAAATGTGACCTTTCCAAGTAGCGTAGCTTTAAACATAAGGGTTAAACTAAAAATTTCAAAAGAAAACATTGGAGATGTTTGTAATCCTAAGTTAGGTAAGAATTTCTTATGCTACAAAAAATAAGACAGAAAAAATTGATAAACTAGGCTTCATCCAAATTTAAAATATTTTTTAAGTGATACAATTCTAAAAATGAAATGAGCAAATAGTTGTCATACAGATATAAATATTATGTGTTCACATGTAAAAATGTTATAGATAGTCACATACAGAATTAGTAAGGAACATTTCTAGAAAGAATAAAGAATTTCTACAACTTAGTAATAAGACAAATGATTCTGGTTTTTTTTATGACCAAAATATTTGAAGTGACAAGTGTTAAATAAGTAGGTGTCACTGAATGAACAAAGCAAAGAATTACAAATTAGAGTCATAATGAGAAATTATTACATATCCACTATGAAGCTATTTTTTTAGACAGGGTTTCCTGTAGCGTCAGATGGCCTAGAACTCACTATATAGACCAGGCTTTCTTCAATCTCACATAGATCTACCTGTCTCTGCCATCTGATTGCTGGGATTAAAGGTATGCATCATCATGCTCAGCCTCAAAGCTAAAATTTAAATGGCCAATATCATCAAGTACTGGAGAAGAGTGGGAGAAATGGGATTGTCAGATGTTCATCACTGGTTTGCAAAATGATGCAGCCACTTTAGATCAAAGTCTGACAGCTTCTTATAAAGTTAAATGTATTCTTACCAGACAATCCAGAAATTCTACTTTCACAAAGGGAATGAAAGGATATGCTTTTAAAATGACTATCCTTGAATATTCCTAGGACATTCATGAATATTTCACTTATTCAGTGCAAAGAAAAATTAAAACAGCTAAAATTTCCACCAACTAGTGAATGTATAAATGAACTTTTATATACTTATTCCAAAAATAATGGAGCAGTTAACTACTGGCAAATGCAATAACATAGGTGAATTTTAAATGTTTTATGCTAAATGGAATAAACTATACACATGAAATGCAAAATGTATGGGTCTATTCCTATTAACTTTTAAAAATAGTATTAATTCTTTGAAAACTTTATACAATGTGTTTTAATTATATTCCCTCCCCTTCCCAAACTCCTCTAAGATCCATTCCCACATCCCTGCCCACCACACTTCATGTTTGTTTCCTACATGAGTCCAATATGTGTTGGCCAAATACTCTTGAGTAGGGAACCTGCACTAGATAGGGGTCAACCTACCTAGACAGCCAGGCGACTGCATGTGTGAACTCGTAGCATCAGTGACAGCGTGTACAAGACCT
The DNA here is from genome assembly GCF_000622305.1 of Nannospalax galili. Taxonomy (NCBI): domain Eukaryota; kingdom Metazoa; phylum Chordata; class Mammalia; order Rodentia; family Spalacidae; genus Nannospalax; species Nannospalax galili. Next base: position 3,979,545 of record NW_008349073.1, on the reverse strand, counting down.
ATTCAAGCTCAAGTCAGACAAAATTCCAGCAGGGGCCCACGGAGAAGTGGCACAAAGTCCCACCCCTATCTGAAGAACTATTGGCATTTGATATATCTGTCTTGCTGGAAGAGTCAGTTTCCTGTTACCTTTTTAAAGAAGTAAAAATCTAATGACAGAAAACAAATCACTGGTTTTCAGAATCATATCCATGTCAGGAGACAGAGTGCAAAGAAATTGAAGGGACATTCAGGGTGATGAAAATGTTCTAAACATGAAAGTGATCATGGCTATATTTTCAGAAAACACCAAATTAATCACTTAGAATGGAAGAACTTTTAATATATGTTAGCTTATTCAAAATTTTATATATATGTATATATATATGCTTATTGAAAATAACTCAGAAAAAAATTATTGCGCTTAAAGAAACTTTAATTTCCTCAGGCTTAGGAACGTCATGGATATTTTACATCTAAGGCTCATATATAAATGTAATGAGATTTACTTCATATTTGATTTATAAACTGCTTTCAGTTGTAGAAACACTCTTGATTGGGGCTGCTCAGTCTGCTTTGATCCACATTAGCTACAGATACCAAGAGCAAGCCTCAGTGCTCTGTCTAAATTATAAAGGTTCCTTGTTTGCTCTTTTAGACAAGTTTTCTTTCTACTAACAAGTTTCCCCTGACTTCTCCGATAGTGTTATCATTAAAGGTTGTATACCTTAATTACCAAAGTAATTACCATAATCACCACAGTAATTAGAGCTGCAACTATGAACTAAGCAATTCTTCAAAAGCTCAAATTCTGACTCCACCACTTAATCAACACAGAAAGTGAACATATGCTCCACCTTCCCCATCTGTGGAAATAGGGCTAATGTTGATTCCAGTGTTTTTATTATATTATTTTGAGAATTAAATGAGATAATACAAAAATAGCTCTTAGAAATCTACCTGGCACAACACAAGGACTCAGTGAATGTTGGTGTTTTTATCTGGCTCACATTTTCCACGGAAGTGCCTGAAGAAATAAATAATACGATATCACAGTGATGAAATGAAGCATTGAAAAAGTGATTCTTTTTTTCAGTTCAGGAATTACACATCACTATAACATCAGCAGTCAAGCAGAAGAGATTCCTCTGCTTTGCAGTTTTACATATTTTTAAAAAAATTTTGTTGCTATTATTGTTGCTTTTTTGAAGAGAGAAGAAACAAATATCATGTGTGGGAGGATATATCCTATACCTGCTCCAACTTCCACATCCATATCATTTGTGCATTTGTGTGTTTACACTGTGTGGCCTGACTTTAATCTGAGCCTCTTTAAAGGACTTGCTTTCCTTTCAGACAATGTGACAGACTTGCATTGTTTGAATATGAAAGTTAGGCTATCCAAGCCCTTCCGGCTTAGCCACTGCTTCTTTTATGAAGGTCTTCAAGGAAATATACACCTCAAGGAGGCAAAAGAAGACCCAATTATACTTTAATTAGTGTTGGCTTTGGCTTCAAACTCCATAGTGGAAATTCATAACCTGTAAGAGATAATGTGGAGGTCTCGTCCCTAAATTAGTCAGAAAAATGAGTAAGTTGCACAAGCAGGGCCCGACGTTTAGTTGAACTACACCAACTTGTGCCAGGCCTGCTCAGACAAATATAGTAGTCTTTATTTAATGGCCATAAATGAAAAAGTATTTCCATGGGAAAAGCCAGGAGAGCTTGCCTGCCTTAAGAGAGTCTTAGCACTCATCGTTGATTTCCTTTGGAAAATCTGCTAATAGGAGCCTTCATCCTGTACATTCAGCCAGAAAATCATGCCACCCAGGAGCACAGAGATCAAAATTGGATCTGACTCCTCCAAACCAACTATCACCTTCAAATCAGAAGGAAGAGAAACAGGATGAACGGAGTTTACTCACCCTACTGCCCACAACAGTCCACGAAATGATGGTAGGAATTAAGTGTGACTATCTAGTATCTGATGTAGTCTGCTATGCTATAAACTTTCCAATGGCTTCAATTACAGTTGAGGACACAATTGCATGAGAAAATATTCCCATAGTGTTCAGAACTATCATGTTTACAATGTGAAGTTCAAAGAAAACATGTATTTTCAAATCACTACTTCCCCACCATAGGACAGTGTCATGCAGGTTCCTGTGGAAGACACACCTGGATCCTGATCACACACTAGTTCATGGTCTTCTGTGCATGTCCACAGAGCGTATACTATGTGAAGGGCCAGCTTAATCCAAAAAGCATAGTACCATATTTTGAGAATTTCAGTAAATACTATACATACCATTATAAAGGAATCTATTCCTGAAATTTAAAAATTTTGCATGAAAGTTAACGAAATATCTTTTCTATCATAAAGCAAAAAGTGCCAGTGTTTCCTAGCCTCTTAATTGACCTCCTAAATCCTGCCTCAGTTCAAATATCACCACCCTAAAAGCACCCTCTCTGATTCCCTGCAGGGTCAGTCCTTCCACCATTGTCTCTGCTTATCCGCTGACTGTAATACCTGAGAGGTTCTACTTGGTGGTTGGTTAACTGCTTGCTCATAGAGGCAGGGACTGTTTTACCTGTCCAGCACCTGGTAAGACTAGAACATTTATCAATAGCTGTTACATGAATAATATGTTGAGTGAATGTACTTTTAGCAATGTCCTGCCTTCAGTATATTATGCTATTTGTGCCTTTCTGATAGTCAAACTAGTGAATGTACATAGATCTGAAAAGTATAGGCTTTGTCCAATTCTTTGACTTAGTTAGAAACTAAAGGCATTCAGAATGGAAAAATTTGAATTTTATAATAAAAAACTTCTGGTAGGATAAAAATTTAAGAGATACCTGTCTGAGCTATTTCTGTTAGAGTCCTATCATCTTCCCATAAATAATGTCTTTGGATGTTAATCACAAATGAAAATATTTTTACCTCAGATACGAATAGGAAGCTTACAACTTGAAATCTATGATGGAAACAAAGAAAGAAAAACAATATGAAATTTAAAGCAATGAAATGTTTTCCCTAAATGCTTCATAGTTAATTTTATTTGATCCTTTCTAATCTACATTTCAAATGATTTGAACCCATCATTTTAAGTATTTGTGATATTGTTATCTTTGCCAAGAAAATATGAAAAGTCTTCTCAGTCACAGTGATTAAGTAATTATATCCACTTATCCATAAAGGGAAGGAAGTATTTAAAGTCTTAATGAAGGATAGCTGGATCATGGTGTAGCATTTAACAGTTTAGTCCTCTTTCCAGCCTGATCATAGAGATATGTATCATAATCAGGGATCATTATTTCAAGGAACCCTTGAAATTCAGGGGAAAGTTTATTTATATTTTGGAGAATCTGAAAATATATTTGCTCATGCTACCAAATTAGATCACTTAAGCTGGTGACTGTCAGTTAAATATGGTGTTCCTGAAGGGCTATCAAGAATGAGGTACTTAAAACCCTGCAGTTGATCCCTAACAGCTGAAAACTGCTCCTTGCATTAATCTACAAACATGTTACACCTAAATTCTGATGCTTTAAAAAATGACCTAAAGAAGTGGATGTTATTCACAATTCTGTGGACAGCTTTGATTCCTGTTGTTGTTCATTTATAAGATTAAAAATATAATAATAAAGATAGTGGCTCTGGAAATATTTTCTATAAATGCCAACTAAAAGTTAACACAAGTTTGAATGTCACTTGGTTTATCCAAGTTGCTGTTCAAAGATAGGAAAGTCAAATTTTTCTGTTGCCTGACATCTCCATGAAGTCAGAAAATTTATCCTGACACCAGCAAGGAGACACAGACATACCCTTCCTTTTCTCATGCATTTTTATCTATTTTTAATTCCTCTATTTGTAGGTAAAAAGAAGTATATGTACAGATGCTCCTGAACAGACTCTACCATAACTTAAAAGCTCTTGCTTGTAGGATTTCACTTTCTACTTAGATCTCTTCACTGAGCTGAAACCACCCTTGAGTTTATTAAATGAGCTCCTTTATTTTCATAAACAGTTGGTATGTAGAGGTTGCTAGAAATTTATGGACTGGTTATTTTCTGCTTCAGTAGTAATGAAGCACATTGCTATCATTCATGTTCAAAAACCAAAAGAGGTTTCAAGTAATGCTAAAATGAAAAAACTGCAACATGAAATGGTATCTGTTCATTTATTTATTAGCACATCATGGTCCAAAGTAGTATCACTTAAATTCTGTTACTGAAAGGCTCAGGTGATACTAAACTGATGAAACACTCAGCATGTAAAGATATACAAAGAGAACATTATGAAAGTATTAAAGTAACAATCTCATTTTAATAATAACTTATAGTTCATACTTCTGAAACTAGACCATGTTTAAGAAGAGAAAAAGTTTCTCATTCAGATATTTAAAATATCCTAAGTGCAAAAATCACTTTCCTTTCCCACCCAGAGCTACTTTCTATATATGACTTACCATGGAAACTTATTTAGTAAGATCAGAAAGATCTGCCCAACAAATTATTTTAATAGGACCTGGAAAATTTTTCTGAAATGTCATTATGTATTATTTTACTATTAAATCAATACCACATTGTTTCCCCTCACATTCCTCCCCCATACCACCACTTATCCCTCCCAATTTCATGTGCTTTTAAAAAGCTCACTGGGCCTGTATCTGTGTGGGTTAGGATCATCTACTGGAATGCAGACAGCCTCTCAGGGCTGCATCCACAAAGATTCCTTCCCCCAGAAGCCATCAATAGCAAATAACTACTTAGCTAGGGTGTGGGACTTTATGCACTCATCGCCCATCTATGCTGGGATTTTATCTGGCCTGACCATATATAGATCTTGTGCATACTGTCACAGTCATTGTAAGTTCATGGGAATAACAGCACTGTCATGTCCAACAAGTACTGTCTTGCTACAGATTTCCACTACCTCTGGCTCTTACAATCTTTCCACAAACTCTTCTGTAGAAACTTCTTAAATACACATATACGCAATATAAAAGAAGTTTTAAGTGGAGTTGCCTTATAACTGGGGTGGGGAGAAGACAATGTCTGTTTCAGACACAATAGGTTATCAATAAGCCCAGTGCCAGGTATGGGCTACTTCTTTTCAGGCTGTTGGTCAGTGGTGTCCAATAGACACACACTCTCATCTCAAAAAAAGTATTATGGGCTATTTCCATTTTATGTGGTCACCCTCTAGAACTTAATGGTAAAATACTACTGCTGAAGACACTGAGTGATTGAGTTTAGTCCATGGAGAAATCAAGCTGGTACTGACCTGGTGGCTTCATCCCTATTGCTTAGCTTTCACAGAGCTAGAAGGTTCTATTCATGCTACTGGAGGAGAAAAGTAATCAACAGTCTTACACATCTATGAACCATCCAAGCTACAATAAATAATAAGCTATAATACCCACTAGTGCAATAGTGGCATGAGTGCTCTGGGAGCAACAAAACATACTCTGGTTGAATTTAAAGCTTACTCCCCAAGATGCAACTCACATCTGGCACCATCAGCTGGATCAAAAACTTGTGACTGGCTAGGGCTAGGTCATGGGACCCAAGAGAGAACTTACTACTTTCCTGCTAAATGGAAATAGTAATAAACTACCCCTTAAGTTCTTATCTTTATACCCATAGAGTAGTGCATGTCTCAACCCTCATTAGAGATACTTCTTTTTGAAGTAGATAGTGATTAATACAGACACCCACAACTGGTCAATGTACAAACTGGTCAATGTGCAGAGAATAAGAGACTTCAGAGTGACCAGCTGTAAATGGGACGTCTGAATCATACCTCCTTACTCCAAGACTCAGGGAATGAAGGTTTTGTTTTGGTGGTGGTGGTGGTGGTTGTTGTTGTCGTCGTTGTTAACAGCTTAATGTGATTTCAGAAGATAAAGACTGGAGTAGGAAAATGAGATTCTGAAAATATGTGGAAGGGGAGCAGTGCATGCTGAAGAACATGGCAGTTTTCTCAAATGCTTCTTGTGTACTCTACTCTTTATTGACTCCAGAGTTTGTGACAACTCTGACATATTGTCATTAATACCTAAATTGGGAAAAGCAAATGTGCTTTCCTCCCTGATAAAATGAAAGGATTTCATACTAAGGGGGAGAGGAAAAATTTTGGCAAAACTTACACTGATGTTTAAGTAGTTTGGAAATATCTTGCAGAATTAGCTATAGCAGTATTATTTCCTTTTCTTTAATGCCTAGAACAAGGAGTGATGGAATTTGAAGTATTTTTCATGATACCAATTAAAACTGAAACAGTTATGGGAATGCTGCTTCCTAAAAAATGAAATGCATTTCAAAAGTCACACTGAATGTCCATGTGTTTAAATCACATGTCCAGCATTTGGCTAGTAGATATCTTATATAGCAGTTTCTTCACTGGGTAGTCTTTAACTTCAAACATTTTTACACTGATCTCACATTGTTTAGGCAACACTGTGTTTTACCCCTTTACTCCTGACAACTGACAAAGTCCAGAATGCTAATAGATATATACACATATATATTAAGTTATGGTTTCAAGGAACCATGGGGTTAAAGGGGAAAATGGAGCTCAAGAGAGGGGGTACCATAGGAGACAGGTATTATTAGGGAGGATTAGACAAAAATGTGGATACTTTAACTGGGGAGGGAGGAGGGAGGGCTAGACAGGATGAGAGAGAGGAGAGATAAATAATGTTTAGCTGATGTGAAAAAAAAGAGGGAAATATATTATTTCAAAAGCCTACTGAAAAATTACACACACAACATCTCTACATGAGTCCATGTGCAAAGATGAAGGTCGTATAACAAGAAAATGTGTCAGACAGGAGAAACCCCCCTTTGAATTATTGTCCAGGGTAGTCCAAGAGACTCCCAAAATTATACAGGCTAATGTCACAGTCCTTGATTATCTCCTAGAACTTGAAGGTAAGACCCTACTGCTGAAGATAGGCATACTTCAGACACAGGACTTGGAGCAGTGGAGCTGGAACTGACTTCTTCCCTAGAGACTAGCTCTCATAGTTTTAGAGGATACCATATAAGCTGCCAAGGGGGAAAAATCAACTGATGATCCAACCCCAGCTTTAAGGACTAATAACAACAATGACAGATCCAGGAAATAATATTGGTGTGGTAATGGCACTTTTATCTTGGGAGTAATCAGAACTACCTAATTGGGATTAAAGCCAACTCAACAGAAGGGAACTCGTGTGGTACCATAAACAAATGGAATGCTCGAATCAATAAAAATAGTTTAAATATTTTAAAGATATGGTTTCAAGTAATGTTTATCTTCACTTCTAATGGTATTTCAACAATTGAATAATAAATTTTCTTGAAGAATAACAAGAAAGTAATTTCTAGATTTATTTTCTTAGATTTCTGGAAAAATTCTAGAACCTCAATTTTGGCTTATGCAAATACTGAGATAAAACTAACTTTATGAAAACTGAAAGAATCAAGAAATGATGCTGGAACAGTTGGACATCTACATGCAGAAAGAAAATTACATTCAGACTTAGATCCTATACCCATCAAAAGACATGGTAGTCTTAAGTGGCATGATCTTTGAAAGAAATCATTAATAAACTTTATTTTAAAATAAAAAGTTCTATTCTCTGAGAAACATTATCACTAGAATAGAAAATGAGATACAGGCTAAGAGAAAATGCTTACAAAACATACCTGACAAAAGACAAATGTTCAAAATATATCGAAATAAACGAAATCCCTAAAACTTAACAATTGTTAAATTCCCAGTCTCTTATTCTGTGTACACTGACCAATTGAGGGTGTGTTAACTGTCATCTACCACAAGAAGGGCTTCTCTGACAAGGGTTGAGATATGCACTAATCTATGGGTGTAAGCTATTAGGCATCATTTTAATATTATATCCATTTGGCAGAATATTAGTAGTAGACTGTCACCTACAGCCTATAACTTGCTAGCCACAGCTTCTTGGCCCCCAAATGGTGCCATGTATGTGGTCCATCTCAAGGATCAGGCCTCAATTCCAACCAGAGGTTAATTGGTTGCTACCATAACATTCATGCCATTGTTGCCAGGCCAGTCATTATGGCTCAGGGATCTTCAGAGAAGAGAGGTTGGAAATATTTTAAGAGCCAGTGGTAGAGAATGACTTCAAGGAAACAGTGTTTTTCAGACAGCAAAGCAATTGTATATATTAACTCAGCAGTTGTGACAACATGCACAAGACTTGCACAAACTGAAGTCAGACAAAATCCTAGCATGGATGGGGGAGGTGGGCACAAAGTCCAACCCCTAGCTGAGGAGTTACTGGTATTTGATAACTGATGGAAGAGGAAGAGTCTGTTTTCTCTAAAGGTAGGTCAAACCCATTCTAGGGCAGGCTCTATACTCAAGAGTATTTGGGCATCACAAACTGGACTTAATGGATTAAAAAAAAAAAAAGAATAGGAAGTTGGGTGGATAGGAAGGTGGGGGTGGATCTGAGAGGAGTGGGAGAGGATAAATATGATCAAAATACATTGCATGAAATTCCAAAAGAATTAATACAATATTTTAAAATTAAAATATTAAAAAAATAAAAGGAAACAAATGGCCTATCATAGTTTTTGTCAACTTGACACAAACCTAGATGTACATGAGATGAGGGAATCTCAACTTAGAAATTGTTTCCAACAGGTGGGCCTGTGGGAATGTTTGTAAGGGCATTTTCTTAATTGATAATTGATCCAGGAGGTCCCAGTCCACTGTGGGCAGTGACACCTCTGGGCAAGTGGGCCAGGGCTGTATAAGAATCCAGGCTGAGCAAGGAAGGGGAAGCAAACTAGTAAACAGCCTCCTTCTGTGTTTTCTGCTTCAGTTTCTGCCTCTTGGTTCAGTTCCTTGGCTTCCCTTAATGATGAACTGTGAGCTGTGAGATGCAATAAACCCTCTACCTACCCAAGTTACTTTTGGTCAATGTTTTATCACAGCCACAGACAGCAAACTAGAATAAGGCCTAGAAAAAAAGAACCTCACCAAAAATTACATGCAGATTGTCAAGTAACTATGTGCAAGATGTTGAGAAGAAGATGCTTGTGATATATCAAGAAGAAATTGCAAATTAAACTAATGCCACACAACTACTCACTAGAACCAGCAGAACTCAAAACAGTAATAAACCACATGCTGCCAACAATGTGCGGCAACAAGAGTACAGTTCACCAATGACAGAAATGCACCCTGGAAAACTGTTTACCAATTTCTTACAAAACTAAACATACTTTTAATGTATGATCCAGTAACCACCCTAAAAAGCTTAAATTTTATGTCTGGAAAAAAAAAAAGTGCTGCTCATCGACCTATATAGCAATGTTTTTCACAATTGCCAAAGGTTGGAAACAACTAAAAGACCTTTCAGTATAAGAAGTGATAAACTGTGGTACATCTCTCTATACAATGAAATATTGTTCTATTTGACAAAACTGAATTTCCCAGCCATGGAAAAGACATGGAGGGAAGGCTATGTATATTACTAAGTTAAAGAAACCAATCTGGAGAGGTCATCTTATATCTCCAACTGTATGATGAGATAGTAAAAAAATTAAATTAAATTAAAAAATAAATAAATAAAAAGATCTGGGGATGTCCAGGGCCTGGGGAGAGGCAATTCATATGAATATATAGAGAACAGGGGACTTCAGGGCATTAAAACTATGTCAAAATGATATTAAACTGTTGGGTACATGTCATTACACATTTGCAAAATGCCACACAATGCATACCCACAATGAACCCTAATGTAAACCACAGGCACTCCTGTACTCTGTACTCAGGTCTACGAAACTAAAACTTTTCTAAAGACTAAAGTCCGTTATTCTTTTTAAAATTATAGTTACATGGCCAAGGTGAGAAGATTTTTTTTGACTAATATTCTCTTTACCACTTTCAAAAAATTATAGATATTATAATAAAACTTAATTCTTGGTATATTTAAGCCGCATTAATAGGTATTAAATGCTATTATTCTATAAAATAGTTCATTGGGCTTTAAAATTAAATATTGAATATCTAACAAAGTAAATTTAAATAACTGAACTGAAGACTGCTAGTGGAAATGTGCTTTAGTTGCTCTTTTATCAAAACTTGCAGTGAAATGAAGACAGACATAAAAGCCACTGCACTGACATAACTACAACAGCAGGCAACCCCCACTGTGCATAAGGAGAGTGAGTTCCTGTACAGGAAGGTGGTACTGACAGGAGACACAGGAAGGTTTTGAGGGTCAGGGGTGTGGGTTGGTGTCTGTGTGCTCTTTGGGTACATTTTGGGTTAGGCCTAGGTGCCCTCAACTTACTCTTACAACTTTTCCTATGTGTATGTTTTATTTTCTTTAAAATAAAAAGGCAGCCAATGTAGTAAACATGGTTTTCCATTTCCTCAGACTTTCAATGAGACAAAGAGGATACAGAGAAGTGCATAAAATTTAACACAGACCTCAGGTTTCTATAAGAATAGAGAAGAGCAGAGAGTCAGGAATGCTTTAGGAAGCTGAGAGGCTGGGCATTTGTAATTACTCTTATGTAGGACAGAAAAACAGCATTCATGAGCTCATAGAAATCATGAGGTCAGATATATAATTTAGCAAAGGAAAAATAGGATCTGAGGCAAAATAAATGGTTCTTAACCAGAATTAGGGGTAAATTGGGGGGTGGGGGACTGGAGAGATGGCGCAGCAGTTAAGAGCACTGGCTGTTCTTGCAGAGGACCCAAGTTCAATTCCCAGCATCCACATGGTGGCTAACAATCCTCTGTTCCAGGGGATCGGACACCCTCTTCTGATCTCTGCAGGCATTGCAGCACATGGGTACACTTATACACATGCAGGCAATACACACATACACATAAGATAATAATAAAAACTGTATTATTAATAAATATTTTTTAAAAAGAGTAAATTGGAAATTATTTATTGCCTTTTGTGAGACTCCTCCCACATACCTTCTATTTGCCAAAATATGCATTTTCATTTCATTTGAATTACTTTTTAAAATGAACAGAGAAGCTAGCAAGATACCTTAGTCTATAGAGCTTGCACAGCACAGGCATGAGGACCAGAGCTCCCATCTCTATCCCGCATGTAAAAAGGAAGCATGTTAGCATAAGTCAGTAATCCTAGTGTTGGGGAGGTGGAGACAAGAGGATCCTCGGAGCTCTCTGGCCAGCCCATCTAGCTGAATTCATGAACCCCATGTTCAGCAAGAGATTCTGTCTCAAAAACTAAGGTGGAGATTGATAAAGACACCCAATGTCCACAACTGGCCTCCACATGCATGCATACACATGTTTACATATATAACCCAAATGCATGCATACAACACACACAAAGTAAAACATGAATAGAGATTATGATATTCAACTAATTCATAATATGAGGTTCACTCCTCTTTGTTCTGGGAGCACAGTTATGGTTGTGAATGCTTGAGTTGGGAGGGAAAAGTAAGTTTCAGTTACATTTTGCACAGGCTATACCTCTCCCTTTCAGTCCATAAATGAGATCCTGCCAATAGTCTTACTACAGGAAATACATTGTATTCTAGTACATATTCCATGGGCACTATGTCAAGAAACAGCTTCCACCCCCTACCTATTTACCCTGTCATTTCGCTCTAGGCAAAATTGATTAATATGTTTTTTATTCCCTCTTACTCCCATATCTCATGATAAGCTTCTAATAATAAATGAAAGGTTCAGTAGGTGATTGCAAGAAAAAGAAGAAAGGGCAAACTAAAACGTCAAAGCAATTTTGAGAAAAGATTAATCAACTTTGAGGAAATGATAAATTAATTTGAGACAATAAAGCATTTCTAATTATAGGAGATATCTGATGTTTGAAACTTAAGGTGTACAGAGGAAATTTGTAAGAATGTCTGTGTATCTGGAAAGTGTTTGTGACTGTTTGGTACTCAGTAGGCATATTTAGGTTTGTTATTTTCAGGAGGCAGAAAAAAATATTAGCATCTGTTGATTATTCACAATGTACAGGCATTGCTCTAAGCCCTTAAGCAAGAATGATCTCATTAAATGCTCCTAAGAATGCCTGTGATTATTATTCCAATTGAAAGAGGAGAATATGAAAGCTTATAAGATATAACTGACTTATTCAAAATTTCAGAGTCTAAGTGAAAGAGCTAGGACATGAGCTCAGGTCTGTCTCTCAAAAGCTCAAAAGGGGAGAAAGAAAAGAAAGTTAACATGGAATGAAAACTGAAATAAGGGAAAAGTGCAAGACAGAGAAAGTGGCAATATAAACACCACAATTTAATGCACAATAGACATTCAGAAAGCATTCGCTAAATGTGTGCTGCATATCTATACATTCCATAAATGAACACTCATGAAATTTAAAAATAATTAAAACATGTGATGATGGCACATGCTTATAGTCCCAGAACTACAGAGGCTGAGGCAGGAGGATTGTAAATACTATGCAAGTATTTACAGCAAGACTATGTCTAGAGAGAGAGAGAGAGAGAGAGAGAGAGAGAGATAGAGAGAGAAGAAAGGAAGGAAGGAGGAAGGAAGGAAGGAGGAGGAAGGGAAGGAAGGAAGGAAGGAAGGAAGGAAGGAAGGAAGGAAGGAAATTAAAACTTATTCATTTCTCCCTCAGCTACAGACAAAAGTGTTTATATGGCTCAAAAGAGAAGTTATATTTTAGTCATGGATTTTGAACACATCTAAAAGACTAAGAAAGCCAAATTCCCCAGTATAATGATTAGCCACTAGAATTAAAAAGAACTTTCTTATTCACATCCCTCACTTTCAAACTAACTTTGTGATTAAAACTTAATGTAATTATAAGAGTTAATAACCTTAAAGGGAAAAATAATCAAGGTTCCATTTTAATTTTCAGGCAGATTCTTTCTGAAACAAAATATCACCAGAAAATAATTACCCCTAATAACATGGGAGCTATTCCATTAAATACCTTCTTTCACTTGAAAATAAGGTATGTAATTTTGAAGGAAACAGAAGAAATAATGAGAGAATGAGCCCCATTTGATTTGCTCTACCCGTGTCACTTAATCATTTTGGCAGGAATATACTTGGTTGAAAATATAAATCATTCATATTTCTGTTCCTATATCCAAGAAGCTAACTGACACTGCTGCGCAAAGCCATCACATAAGCATCATATCAGTCTCAGACTTCCACTGTTGATCCTTGTATGTAGTGCTTTGAATGTGTTTGTCCTAAAGATCCTCAAATCCTCAGTCTCAAAACACCCATCTCATTACAGGGTGGCACATGCACTTAATTGACGACAGCGCCATTGACAAAATATTCCTAACTTATTGTATATTTTATCCATCTCTTTACTAAACACTTTGTTTTCTGTTTGAATGTATTTTTATTTATTATTTGAGAATTTCATAAATGGAAATAATGTGTTTTGATCAAGTCTACCTTGTCCCTCCCTGCCAATTCCATCCATATCCCGCCCCCAACACTACTCTCTCCCAATAACATGTGTTCCTTTTCCTTAATTCCACAAAGTCTTCTTCGTGCTGCATTGTCCGTACATGGGGAAAGGGCCATTTACTGCAGCCATTTACTGTCTCTTAGGATCCCTGAAGAAAACTGACTCTCCCTCTCCCAGCAGTCACCAATTGACAATAGATTCTCAGCTAGGGATGGAACTTAGTGACCACCTCTCCACTTCATACTTAGATCTGGTTTGACGTGATACCGAGCAGCCACTGTGGGTTCATATGTGCAGCTGCCATGTTGTGTCCAGAAAACACTGTATACTTATAGTCATTCACTGCCTCTAGCTTTTCCAATCTTTCAGCCCCCTCTAATGGAATGATCGCTGTGCCTGGAGAGGAGGGATGTGATACAGCTGTCCCATATAGGGCTAGGCAGTCCATAATCTCTTATTCTTTGCATCCTGACCAGTTGTAGGTCTATGTGCTAATTGCTATGTAGTGCAAAAAAGAAGCTTCTTTGATGAGGGTTGAGAGATTCACTAATCTATACATATAATCATAAAACATTACAAGTTAGTTTAATAATATGTTCACTTAGCAGAATAATAGTACAATAGCACAGCTCACAGCAGTTACTAACACCAAGCATGAGCTCTGTCTCATGGAGTGGGCCCCATATCCAATCAGAAAGTAGTTGGTTATTCCCATAACATTTGTGCTACTGTTGGATTAGTGGGCATATCCTACCAGGCTGTTCATTATTGTAGCTCACAGTGTTCATAACTAGGTAAAACTAATGGTTACTTTTCTCCCCTAGGAGCATGAATAGCACCTTCTGAAACTATTAGAAGTAGCCAGTAAGGATGAAGCTTCCAAGTTGGTATGAGATTAATGTCACCAGGCTCTGTGACTCAAGCACATAGTGTCTTCAGTGAAGTGGGAGATGGGAGGGCAGGGTAGAGGAGGGAGTATGGGGAAGGATAGCACACCAAAGACCTTTGAAAGGGCCATATGGAAACCTACTATTGTAAAAAGAAGCTTCCAAATATATGTGTGTAGATATCCATATAAGAAAGGATTTTAAATGGTGCTAACCTATAATGGGGATGGGAGGAGGAAGACCTCTACAGATAAAAATTCCAGTACTAGTAATGGGTCAGTTCTTTTGGAGTTGTTAATGCTGTCCCATAGGCACCACCATGCGCCAAACATTACAGCCTACTGCTGTTGCTCTTGGTTATCCTCCAGAACATATTAAGCACCTTCTTAGTGTTACTTTATGCTTATACTTCATAGAAGCTATGGGGATATAAATATCTATGCTATTAATATCTGTATTTTAAAGATGAGGAAACACTTTAAGATTTTGTTATTTGGCCAAGATCGCAAAGAAGTGAGTGGTAAAACTGGATTCCAACTCTGAGCAAAAATCTTGTGCTTCTGTTATCTATGCTATTAATATCTGTATTTTAAGATTTTGTTATTTGGCCAAGATCGCAAAGAAGTCAGTGGTAAAACTGGATTCCAACTCTGAGCAAAAATCTTGTGCTTCTGGTAGCTGTGAAAAATGCAAATCATTAAATGTAAGTGCTTTCAGAGATGTTCCACATCACCACAGATCCTCTTCTTCTCCTTCATCTCATTCCTTTGCCTTCATTCAAAGCTCACTACTGTTTCCCCATTTCAATCCTGGTCAGCCCTCAACTCTCAGTGACTGAGCCCATGGCTCCCCATCTCTCTCTAGGATTTGCTCATCATCTATCCCTCTGTTTACACTGTATGATGAAGAATAGCAAGAATTTCAAGATAAAGAATGGGTAAGGTCAGAGATGGCTCAGCAGTTAAGGATCTTGACACTAAGCCAGATAAACTGAGTTCAATCCTTGGAACCCACAGTACAGAATTGATTTCCACAAGTTATTCTTTGGCCTCCACATGTTG
>NW_008349073.1:3962014-3963219 GCF_000622305.1 Nannospalax galili | reverse complement strand
CATTTTGTTTCAGTTTGTCCACATACTGACCTATTATTTTATTCCCTACTAATAAAAATTAATGAAATAGCAAATAGTTTCATCAACAATATGCATGCTGAAGATTCTGAAATAATTCCAAGAACGGGACAATCACAAAATTGCAAAGAAAGTTCACTAAGGGAAGCTGGAATAGAACAGGCTTTGAGGTGGGTGAGTATTTCTCCCTCCACTGGTCCATCTCCATTTCCAGTACACATTCATTCTTGATTTCAGATGCTCTTCTCTAACAAAAACTACTGGACAGCCTTTAACTTAGCATTCCTGCCTTCTGCCTCATTCCCTCCAGTGTTCAAACTGCTGATGCAGTTACTTTTCTGCAACCTTTTCCTAGCATTTCAATGTCTTCAGGTCTTCTTTGTCTGGTGTGTCATGGTCAAAGACCAGAGCTTGGCAGAGATATCCCAAGCATCTGATGGCATCTCACCAGGTGATCTCTCAAGCACCCCTCCCCCACCCTCTGCCAAGCATTTTCCTGCATTCTTCTGTATGAATGCTCAACTTTCTTTCATCTATGTGCCCTTCTCTGTCTTCCCGATCGTCAGTGTTCTTGATGCCTAGCACAGAGCCTTTTTATTATGTACCTTACAGAATTGCCGATAAAATTTATGCAGAATAATGTATAAGAATAAAAATGAATAAAACTAAGGAAAGATATCAATTAGAACATCAATTAGACATCACTGTTAGGGGGTCTATAGCTTAATTTTTTTTTCTTTAAAAAGTTTCACAGCTCCTGGCCCATCCTCCCGCCCTCAGGCCTCTCTGGGGGTAAGTCTACCGAGCAGCCCTCTACGCCTTGACTCCGCCAGCCCCGCTCACCGTTCCATCTCCCCCGCTGTTCTCTACTCCGAGCTTGGGCCCTGTGCCATTCCTAGTCTTGGGGCCCCAGACAACTGGGGAGCCACTGCTGATTCCTGACCCTGTTCACCCCCACCGGCTTGGTGCCTTCCTTGGGCCCCAGGAGCACTGCATCTAGACCCAGCCCCGCCCCCACCTCTCTCTGCTTCCTGATCCTGCAACACCTGCCAGCCTCTTTCTGGGGCTGACAGCCTCTTTCTGGGGCTCCAAGGCTTACCTTGCCTCTCCCTGATCCTTTGCATCCAGTACAACCCAGCTACTCAATCCACTCCCTGGGAAATCTTGGGGCTTATTCCCACCCCATC
>NW_008349073.1:3924509-3958970 GCF_000622305.1 Nannospalax galili | reverse complement strand
GAATGGATTAAGAAACAAAATCCATCTCTTTGCTGTCTGCAAGAAACCCATCTCACCCTAAGGACAGGCACTACCTTAAGGTAAAAGGATGAAAAAGAACATTCTAAGCATATGGCACTAAGAAACAAGCAGGGGTTGCAATTCTAATATCTGACAAAATGGACTTCAAAGTAAAACTAATCAGAAAAGACAGTAGTTGGGTCATCTTTGGAAACACCAAGAAATCAACTGTGCTTACATTCAGAGATGTACCCTAGCTCAGAAAAATGTTATTGAATAGGTTAATGCTGTTGTAATGAAATGCTTCTTTTAATTAAAATAAAAAAATAAAAATAAATAAAAAAAGTTTCACAACACGGGTGTACTTACCTACATGCAGGCAATACACGCATACACATAAAATAATAAAAATTGTTAGAAGTTTTTTTTTTTAAAGTATACAAAGACTGCAAAGCATTTCTATATCATCCTTCTAGGTAAAAGATGGAGCTGAGCCTTGGGATGGCTCATAGCGGAGCAAAGTGGTGTGAGAGGTAGAAGTCTAAGGTCCAGTAGTCAGAGGGTCATGCTATGTTATGCTGTGTGACAGCACATACAGCATAATGTTGGTGGTTTTAAAGTAAAAGCAGAAGAAAACTGGTTTTGCTTCCTTTTTTAAAAAAATGTCACCAAATACAGTTACTTCAAATAATGTCCTTAGAATATATTCTTAGAAGTAAGAAAATAAGGAGTTTATATGCACTAATCATCCAGGTATGGTAGTACAGACTTGTAATTCCAGCACTTGAGAGACTGAGACAAGAGGATATCCAGTTAAAGGTTATCGGGGCTACACAGCAAGTTCAAGGCAATCCTGGACTATATAGTGAGACCATAACTATAAAAATTTCAAGACATGTACTGACCAAATTACCTTTGAAAAAAGTCTTACCAATATCTCTTCTCATTTAAAATGTGGTTGAATACACAATCGCTTAACTTTTAATAATTACTATTATCCCAATAACAGTGGCAGGTAGGGGTTCCATCTGGTGGGATGGGTCCTAAATTCAATCAAAAAGTTGTTGGTTACTCCCATAATATTCATGCCACTAGTGTACCAAAGGACACATTTTTCTAAGGCAGTCATTATTATAGTTCACAGGGTTCACAACTGGATAAGACTGATGATTACTTTTCTCTTATGGTAACATGCTTAGCATCTCCCAGTATTATGAAACCAATCAGTAGGGTTGAATCTTCAAGGACAGGATCAGCTTGATTTCTCCATGTTCTATGACTCAGGTATGTAGTGTCTTCAGCAATAGGGTCTCACTGTCAAGCTCACTGTCATGAATCCTCACCTCTACCTGAGGAACTACTGACAACTGATTACTGGGAGAGGTAGAGTCAAATTTCTTTAAGGGTGTAAACACTGGTAGGCTGACCATCTTGCAGAGGATGGACCCACTGCAATTTGGGGAGGAAATTTGTCTCAATGGACTTAAAAAAATAAGAAAGAGGACACATAGTTGAATAGATGGGGAGGTGGGGATTGATCTGGTAAAAGTTGGAGAAGGGCTGAATGTGATCAAAATACATTCTATTAAATTCACAAAAATTATTATTTAAAATAATATTTAAAATTTTTTGTCAATTTGATAAGGGAAAACAGTCTCTCTTTGGTAACTGAACTTTCTTTTATTGAATTTCTGCAAGTTTTACATAATTTTAATTGTATTTAGATTCCCTCCCCACCTGCACCCATCTTATTACTCCCCACCCAATTGCATGTACTTTATTATGTATCTGAAGGCCTATAGAGTCAAATTTGTGTTCCCAATTGTCTTTCAGTGTGGATTCATCCACTAGAGCCTGGTAAGAGTCACACCCTCAAAAGAGACTGACTCTCCCACACAACCCTCTGTTTCCTGTAGTTTCTGGTGTAGTGTTTGAGTTTCTTACCCACTTTCCCCCGTGTGTGCTTGGATTTTGTCTGGTGTGAGCTTACATGGTACTTGTGCATGCTATTACCATTGCCATGAGTTTATGAGTACTTGGTCAGCTGTCTTGAAAACTCTGTTTCCTTGTGCTTTGCTACCACCTCTGGCTCTTACAATGTTTCCACTACCTCTTTTGCAATGATCCCTCTGCCTTCGGAGACAGAAGTTTGAGGCACGTGTCCAATTCAGGGATAATCACGTCACAGTCTCTTATTCTCTGCATGTCGTCCAGTGTGAGTTTCTGTGTTAATCACCATCTACTACATAAGAAAGCTTCTCTGGTGAGAGTTGAGAGATGAATTTATCTATGGGTATACCTATAAGTCAATAGGACTCACTTTAATAATATACATTTAGCAGAAGAATAGTATAATTATTAATGAGAGTTAAACTTTTCAAAAGTTATGGTAAAGATCCCTCAAATTAAGGTAAAGAATAAGAACAAATCATTCTGGAAGAACGCAAAGGAAAATAGCTTTAGATACTTAAGTGACAGTTGAATTTATTCTTATAATTGTTTTAATAGCTTTTGTATAATCTTCATCGCTATTATGAGATATAAAATGTATTTATCAAATCTGTAATCATTATGCCAAAAAATCTAAATTACTGTAATATTTTGCATATTAAAACTGTAACTTTAATTGTAAAAAAAAAAAAATTTAAATAAAAAAAAATGATGAAAAATAAACTACGGTGAGATACAAAAAAAAAGTTTATTAACATTTACAAGTTTTTTCAGTTAATCCCATTGGAAATGTCATAATTTATATCAAACTGTGTGTCTTTTTGATGTTTGAAATATTGATTCTTTTTTTATTTTTAATTTTTACAAAAAATTATTATTTCATACATGTATATAAGGTGCTTTGATCAAATCCATGCCCACTTCCTCCCCTCCAACATTCCCCTCTCTGAAGAGGTAACCCTAAAATCTTTTAAGTGTTAGATACAAGCTCCCAAAAACTTTTCACGTTTTTGGCCTTTGGAACAAAGTATGTTGCTAAGAGGCCCTAGGACATTTTTACTTTTAGCCGAGAAACTGGCTACATTTCTTTCGGGTCTTTTTACCTTAACTGCCTAGCCAATTCCTGCCTCTTATTCTTATCACACCATCCTCTGAAGGGTTACCCAGAAATATTGATTCTTTGATACAACTTGGTATATTCCCTTGCTTATTTTAGGTTTAAAAGTATCTTTTATTTTTTATTTCTTTTATATACTGTTTGGGTCCAACTCCTATTTCCTCCAATTCCTTCCTTATTCTTCACAACTTTCCCCTCCAAATTTCATATTCCTCTCTCTCTCTCTCTCTCTCTCTCTCTCTCTCTCTCTCTCCCTCCCTTCTCTTGTAATACCCACTGAGTCCATTTAGCACTGCCAATATGTGCATGGGTGTGGGACCATCTACTAGAGCATGGGTAGCCCCTCAGGACCTGAAGAAAGTGACTCCCCCACTTGCAAAAGCCATCACCTGGCAATAGTTCTTCAGATAGGGTGGGACTTCATGAGCCCATTTTTTAAAATGTATGCATTTAAATAGGATCAATTCTGTGTTTGTCTGTCTCTCTGCTTCGATGTGTCTCTGTATCTCTCTCTCTCTCTCTCTCTCTCTCTCTCTCTTTCTCTCCCCCCCCCGTTCTCTTCTTTTTGAACTGCATATAAATTAACTTTCATCTAATTGGGGGAAATTATCTCTATTTTTACTGTAAATAATAAAAAATTAATAAAATTACCTTCTCCACTGAACTCTAATGCTACCTTTATCACTGTATAAATTCCCAAATATACAGATATACACATGTGTAAAATTCTTTCTTTATCATAACCACTTTTCTGGCTATGTCAATCTGGTTCCATTAATCATATACCTATGCGATATGGGTTATATACTAGACTGATCGTTGTACTTGATATACCTTAGCATTTGCTTCAAAGCTAAATGTTTTTGGGAGTAATATCTTTAAAATAACTTTAGTTGTCTTTGCTCATTTGTTCTGACCATTAAATTGTAGAATATCATTTATCTAAAATTCCAGAAAGTATCTCTTTTCTATTTTCTTTTGTAGTTATACTAAGCTACAGTATGGATTAATTCAGAAAGTATTAAGATTTTTTAATAATTAGCTCTTCTGTTCTGCAGCAAGGAATGTCTCTCCATCTTCACAGATGTGCTGCTTTCCTCTCAAAGTCGCCTTCATACTGTGTAGGAAAGTTCTTAATGTTTTCATATTATTTCTTCGTTTGATTATCTTTCTAAAATAAATGTTTTATTTTTTAGATTTATTGTCTTCTGATCACATCATTTGAAACTAACCATCAGACATAGTGATAGTTTTCCCCTTTTATTTGTAATCTTTATTTTGTTTTATATTTTATTATATTGGCTTTAGTTTATAGAATATTCATGAGAGTGTTAATAGGTCTAATAAATCTCTTTAATAGAAATAACTATGAAAATACTGGTTACAAACTGAGAGAATTGTATTTTAGCATGTTAAAAATCTATCCCCTTTCTATTTGGTTTGTTTCTACTTATTACAGAAATAAAAGTTAAATTTTAATTCTGTATCTATATATAATATTATGAAATGTTAATCATATTTGACCTGTTAGCAAGATGGCAGAGCATTTTTAATATTAAGCCATATTTACATCAAAGTGTTCAGAGATTCATTATTATACTTTTGAAATTCTTGACTTATATCCTTGAAATCAGTATCTTTTTTAAGAAGAAAATGTTGGAAAATTCCATCTTTATGCCTGTCTCTTGCAAACAGTTCCATTTTATACTAGAAGGTTGAGCATTGCAATGGTTAGATAGCTACTCACTGTTCAGGTTAGGGGAGTGTCACACTTCAGCCATAGTATAAAGGCATGCACTACATAACTCCAATTTAATTCCTGTCTTTGGTTCTCACAGATCTGTGTGATTCTCAACAATGTCTTCCTCAGCCTAACAAAAGCTTGTCACCTAATGAACCAACCAGTTTCAGAGACCTAGGTATCACCCTCCCTCATTTTCATTTCCCAGCTTAGACTCAGATACATAAGAAAATACTGTAAACACCCCCTCATTTTCAAGCAGCACCTGTGATAACCAGTCCTATTCTGCTTGCCCCTGATAATCAATAATTTGGAACATATCTAACATCTGTTCCAAGTCTGCACAAAATTTAAGTCCTTCAAAAACATATATAATATATAAATATATAAACATATATAATTTATAAATATATATAAACATATATAAACATTGAATATAATATAATATAATATAATATAATATAATATAATATATAATGTAAGTCTCAACAGGTACTCTGACCAGGCTAGCTAAATGCCATATCTATGGTGCACCTGTGCTGCACTGTAGATCATGATCAGAGAAAACTCAGTGCAATAAGAATTGGGTAACAGAGACAAAGAACTGGTCTTTATTGTTTTAGAAGCAGCTATTTTCTTAAACACTTTCATAATTTTCTTATGAGTTTTCCAAACACATTTTCATAAATTCTTTCTGATCCCTGGAATTTGATCTAATGCTTTTTATTTATGTTAAATTTGTTTTTAAATATATTTTATTGAATTTTTGTAGATTTCATACAATATATCTTAACCGTATTTAGCCTCCCTTCCCTACCTGCACCCCCCATAACCTGCCCACAGGACTTCATGCATTTTGTCATATATGCTAAGGCCTATTGAGTCAAGTTTGTGTCCCCAGATGTCCCTCAGTGTGAGTTCATCCCCTGGAGCCTGTTCAGCCTCTCTAGCATCACTCCCTTAAAGATTAACTCTTCCTCACCCAGCAGTAATCAGCTCTCAATTGTTGTGGCCTCCTGCCCATTTCCCCTGTTCTATGATGGTTTTTGTCTGATTGAGTTTCCATGGGTTCTTTTGCAACAGGAAAAAAATCTTTGATTCTATACAAGTTGTAGATTATTAATGTTTTATTGTTTTCTTTAGTATGGAATTGACATAGTTCCTTAAATTTCAAAATATCTGAACTCCATTATTTTATTTTTTTCTTTTTTGTAGAAGCTAATATTTAAAAAATTTTGAGAAAGTGAATTTTGTTTAAATAGTAGCAATAAAAGTAATCCTAAAAGCACTCTTTCCCCTGGCTTCCCAGGTAGAGAGGAGAGAAAACAACTTGTATGGAAAATACAAGCAGTTCCACTGATGCCACAATTCAGAAGGTGCTCATGATACAAATTCAGAAGTGAGCTTTCTAGCAATGGGGAAAAAATGTCTGATTAAAATCAATAAAACTACCATTGTAGTGTATGCCTTTGATGTTAATAGTGATTTTTAGTTTATTTGATTATACAATTCGTTTTAAAATAGCTATTTGTAATAGAACTATTCTGGGTTGAAATATCAATTGTTCATCATTCTAAATTCTAGTATGTTCTTTCCATGCTCGATTTTAAAATACACTGGAAAAAGTATGATCTTTAAACGCAGTATCTTTAAACTGTTGCTTAAGTAGGTATACCGCACCCTTGGTTACAATCTCAGCACGAATGAATTTTATACCAACATACTGTTGAATTCAGCTGCTTGGGCTGCTTCAGTATCCGCTCTTATAAAGTAGCAGAGGGGTTGGAGAGATGGCTCAGTGGTTAAGAATCCTGGCTGCTCTTGCAGAGGATGTGAGTTTGGTTCCCAACACCCATGTGGTAGCTAACAATGTGTATAACTCCAGCTCCAGGGGAATCTAATGCCCTCTTCTGACCTCTGTGAGCATTGCACAACATGGGTGCTCCTACCTACACACAGGCAAAATGCTCATACACATAAAATAAGAAATAATACAAAATAAAGTAGCAGTCTTCCTCCAAACCAATTCACAAACTTAAAGTGTTCCCAAAACAAAACAAAAAACCTCAAAGTATTTTCTGTTATCAATGTAAGAAAGAGTTTGGCAGAGTTTTGTACAAACAAATTTCTCTTTAATGAAGCCCTTATCCAATATTTGAATGGTCACTACTGAACACTTTAATTCAATGGGAAAATTTAGGAGGGTCATTTTTGTAATTACTTCAAAGAACATTTTGTAGCTCACTGATCCTGATAGTAAATCTGTAAGGCCGTACTGTTCAGAATTAGCAGTTGTCCTGTAAAGCTCATTTTCTAAAAACAATCTTGAACAGTATTTCTATATTCCCAGAACATATTTTAATATGTTACCAAGTAGTATAAGCAGCTCTGGTGCTGACTGAGTACATCTTGGCTTTAGATTAAAAACTGTCCTGAAGAATACTTGGTGTGGCCCATGGCACCTATCACACCTCCAGTCTTGGCCTGTCTTTCCCATTAAGCGAGAGTATCAAACATCACCAATACAACCCACTCAAGGAAACTTCAATTAAGAACCCAAAACAGCAGATTACTAAGTTCCAAATAGAGAACACAAATTCCAAACATCTACTTATAGCTTGTGAAATCTCTGCAAACAGTAATGAGACTGAGTGTGTGGATAGGAAATGTGCTCCATACAGCCACCGAAACCCTTTAAAGAACTTCTAAGGTCAGCAAGCAGAATTAAGGGAAGTAGACTGGTCTCCCTTACACCAATCTCTCAACCTAGAACTTCTTATTTTAATGACTGAAACATATGGTTTGTGAGTATAATGATTTAGAAGACAAAGTTGTAGAAACAGAGGATAATGCAAACTTTCTCCATTTATTTTTCACAAAGTATGGAACATCCCCATATTATGAGAGAGCAAAAGAAAGATTATCCCCATCCTTGAAAACACCTTTCATGAAATACACAATTGTCTTTCTTAGCTTTAACTGTAGGTATACAAAACAGATAAAATGGCTTAAGCTCTTGTTAAGAATCTTATTAAATAGGATTCTCATTTGGCTGCTGCCAGAGACCCATAGGGTACCTTTCTTTAAGGAATAATGTCCAAGAGTATTTATTCTCTCTTAAAGATATGTATAATTGTTCCTATCTCACAGTTTCCACTGCAGATCTGTGTAAGATGTGACTATATGCAAAGTGCATAACCCAGTCCTTCATTTTGATTTTAAATCTGTCTTCTTCCCTTAATACTCCGGTGTTGCACTTATATTTGAATAGTCCTATATGCCATTTAGAAATCAAGAGCAGGTAAGCTATTGATAGTGCAAGAAGATTAATAGGCAATCCAATACTGAAAATTTTAAAAGTATATCCTGAAAATTATGGAAAATGAAGAGAATTATTTAACCATGACTACTTGCATATATATGTCTCTCACCTTATATCATCAACAAACAAGTCTAAATCCTCACAAAATACATTGCCAAGGAGCTTAGAGAAATTTCTTTCATGTTTACACACTAAAATTCATTTATTTCCTGTGACCCTCTCTGAACATTGTATCAGACACTGTCCTATTGGGGTTCAATAGGTTCCTCTTGCATTCTAAATAAACAAACCTTTTGACTGCCTACAAGACTTCACCTAGTCTATACAGCTCTGTTTATTACTTCACCATGTCTTAAGCCCCTAGCCTCTTCAGATTTTACCTGTCCCTTGTCTCTAGACTGAAGTTCTCCTATATAAACTCTAATTATAGGGCATCTCCCCATTTTAGTATCCATTGTATTGTATATCATTAGTTTGGTGTGTTTATTTGCTTAACATATGTTTCTGATAGATTCAAAATGCTCTGAGTGCTCTGTTTCACAGGTAATACATCTTTAGCACTGTCATAAGGCTAAACAGTCTATGCCTAATAAATACTCCTTGGCTAAATTACAATTATGTTTACTTCTCTGTCCATAGTGAGTTTAAAAAAAAAGAATATTTGGAAGAAATCAGTCAGAAGAGCAAGCATAAGAAAGAGCAATATATAGAAGTGAGTAAACCTGCAAAAAGTGGACAGAGCTCGGGGATCATTGGAGCCCAGAGGCAAATTGTCTTAATAGCCATTAGACATTAAGGCATTCTCTAATAGTCCATAATGGCATCATTATATTGGAAGTTAGTATAATAATTGAAGCCATCAGGAAGGGTTAGGTTTTGATGTATGGTTAAGATAAAAAGTGAAATTAGTAATTCACCTTTAAATTGCTTTCATTGAGTGTTTCTTTAAAATATTTCCCTCTTGGAAGGTGAGCTTTAGCTTTTGAGCAAATCTGCTCATTTGCATTCTTCTGCCCACTTCCTAACACTGTTGAATAAATGAAGTGTTCCCCAACCTCACATTAGAGTAAATAACTTTACATTGCAACAATCAGCTTTTGTTCAATTTTATGACTGCATAAAGATTATTTTCAAACTCCCCTTAGTGTTTATATTAACAAAAGAATTAATGCTATGAAATGATTCTCAAGAATTCTGCTAGAGAACAGGATACTCTGTATTGAACGCAAACCAAATTCTTCCTTATGTTGCCCGCACAAAGCAAAAGAAGTTTCCACTTGAATTCTACATTGAAGATGACCTTGGCTGCTTTGAGAAAGGCTGGAAGCTGAGGTCACCAGAGTGTATTGTGATAGGCAGTATGGCACTGTGCATGGCTCAGAGGCATGTCCATTGTGTGGATTACAGCCAAGCCAAAAAATTAGACAGCTCAGAGCAGTCTATCATTTCATTTGAAAATAATGGTCACAGTCATGGGCAGCAGCCATTACAACCTGCATGAAAGGACAGCAGCATTCAATAATTCCATCACTTCAAACAGGCTGCTCAGCTACTCTCCAGCCAAATACCACAAACACAGCATGTTCTGTACAGGGTTCTTGTCACAGTCACAAAAAGCAGTATTTCTGCTTCTATAGTAAGAATGTCACATTATACTGTATCACATTCAGTTCTTTGTTAAATCACTGAAGAAAACAGAAGGAAAAAGGCACAAAAACACAACACCCTTAAAGTGTTTTTATACATTAACTCCATCCATTTTCCTCATCAATTTAGTATTTAAAAAATTTAACATCAGTTTCCAAATGAATGTCTACAAGATCTTCCCTAATAATGGCACAAAGCATTTTTAAATAAATCTAATCTGTTGTCAGTGGTTCTGAATGAGCCTTCTAAAATGCTTCTGAAATAGCAATATTTGAGTAGATTATTTTGATTGATAGAAGCTTATTTTTAACTTTTGCTTCTTTCAGGAGCAGATTAATGAAAGTACAAAAATATGTTTGATACTGAAAAGCAGGTGGAAAACTTCACACTTCTGAGTAAAAAGTAGTGCCTCTCATCCTTTGATTTCCACTTTGCCTGAATATCTTCTTTTAGATAGAGGGTGTGAAGCCTCTGTCACTTAAAGTAGAGTGAAAAAAGAATTTCTAACTTACCATTAAAATTCACAGCCCTGATGTAACCCAGTAGTTCTTTCCCATCAATGGTACCCATTCTTGGGCAAAGGCCAATGTATCCAGGGCAGAGTTCTTTGTGCATGTTGTGCAGGGCATAAGCCATGGAATATACAGCATCAATGACAAACTGGACCTTTCCCTCTTGTTCATAAGATGAATCCCGTGCAATTCTCTCCAAACCTGCAAGACAAAGGAAAACCATCAGTTGACATTGCTAGATATCAAAAAAGATTAACATGGCAATTTCCATTCTTTGAGTCACAGGTAACAAGACACAACTATTTGATTATTTACCCCTGGTTACTTTTCTCCTATCCTTACAGAGTCAGGATTTTATACTTGATATTGAATGTTTTATTTGGAAAGAGCGGAAACTACTCACAATAAAAAGATTCAGACTAAATAAGAGAAATAACATAGGACCATTGTCTTTATTTTTACCTTATTGAGTCCCATTTCATTTTACTTTCTAGTAATTACATAACATTTTGGTAATGTTATGATCTTTTAAGGAAAGTTTCATTCTTTTCATCCACTTCAGCTCCAAGAGCTTCATTTAATTAGTGGCCCAAAGTAAGGTCTCTACCAAACTCATATCTGTTCTTGTTTTGAATGTGCAGGATCTGGAAGTAATTGTATCACTATTATATGATAATGTTTGCTTCAGTGACTCTGGGTATCTTTAAAAATATCATTCAATGTATTTTGTCTTTGAACTCAATTTTCTATTTTAACTTTCTATTCAAAAATGTAACTCGAAATGAATGTCAGTGAGTATAATTGTGTTCAGGTTTAAGCATATGTAGAGCTGATAAGTTGCCAACCTTTAGGTGGGTATTTATCATTTAATATGAGATAGAAGCAAAGAGTTTTTAATATAAAACCAACTTAGACACCAGCTTTAATGTAAATTTCTGATTTTGAAACTGAGGAAACTGGAATTTGTGATGTTGTTAGGCAGGAAGAGAACATAGAACATGCTTCCGAAAAGTCTTCAGTTTCACAGGCCACAATCTCAATGTTCTCTCCTTTTGTAGGAAAACACACACAGGCACACACACACACACACACACACACACATACACACACACAACTTTGTGAATGGCAAGAGCTCGAAGCATGTAAAAGCTGCAGAAAGAACATGACAGGCCTACCAAGAGGTCAGCCATCACTTTCACCTCCTCCCAAAACGTACACATCCGTCATTTGAGGAAAGGAGAAAGTTCTTCAACTTTCTCATGGACCTCAGTTATTAATAATAAATAATCTTTAAATCTAGCAAATACTAATTTTCTAACATTAATGTATATGTCATCTAAATTTAGTGAATGAAATTTAAATGATTATTTCACATCTAGGCATCTCCACTCTGATAAAGCAAGTTAGCTTTATTTGATTTTCTTCTGGTGATCATTGAACATTTTTCCTCTGTTTTCAGTCACTTGTAACACTTGGTTCCTTTAAATGCTATTGCTTGGTGTTCTGATCCCCAGAGTCTGTCAGGATGCTGAATTCTGTACCTCCTCAGACATCAATTTTCTCATTTTTCTTATGTCTCAAATGCCCATTTTCCAAACCTAAGTCTCTTTTCTCCCAACCTCAGAATCGACTCATTCTCAACATAGCTTGCATTACTTCTATGGTCTACACACATTGGAATTCAAAATGTAGGGTATAGACTTCAAAACAATAGATCAACTTATAGCAATACATTTATTTGGAAAAAAAAATGCCTTTTGGAAAATAAGGATTTTTTTATGCCTTTTTTGTGACTTCATTGCCACACTCACACCTACGATTGCCTGTTTTTTTTTGTTTTTGTTTTTTTTTTCTCTAGAGACAATCTGTATCCAAGTCACACTTGATGTCTACAATCAGGTTCCCATCATAGGGAACTGAGCCATATTTTCCTCAAACCTTCTTTCAAGGATACTGCAGGTTTGGAAGCATAAAGAGGAAAACAAGGTCAGTTCTCACAGAGCACCTTCAGGGTGCCAGAGGATAAACTGTCCATCTCAGCCTACCCTGGAAGCATGATCTAAGCCACAGATCATGCAGATATGGAACCATCTCCTCCTATCTCTGTGCCCTTTGTTTCTTGAGTAGTAGGACAGCAGTGGTGAGGCCAGAATTTCATCATGCTACCTTCAACTCTATCCACAAAATAAACATTTGTAAATAAATATTCAAGAAAGACTTCGACAATTGAAATATTCAGTTATTTCTTCATAGATACTTAACTGTTTACCAGCTACTCTGGTTAGTTCAGAACAGAGGATTTTTTTTCCCCTCAGGACATAAAAAAAGGTCAGAGCAGTCCTAGAAAAGCCATGATGTTTGCTAAGGAAACAAAAGAGGCAAATGACATCGAAATGACTACATTTCAATGAAATAACTACTTTCAAGACTGATGGTTACCCTGTGTTCCATTGACTTTGCTTCACTGAACTTTATGGCTGAAAATGAAGTTTAGGAGACACAAAGCAGTTCTTCCCATATTCCCATGCTCACTCATCTTTTTAAGTACAGATTCCTCAGTCCCACCCTTGAGTTGCTGGGTTGGAATCTCTTGACATGGGGACATCAAGAATCAGTCCTTTCAAAAATTGCTGCAGAAACCATAATTCAGCCAAACTAGCCTAGGGATTCTCTTTTAGAAACCACTGCTCTCTAGAGTCCTGATATTAAAAATATAAGTATAGACTGACTCTGAGAATTTTATGGTATTGTAGTGTCAAAAATAACTCTTTCATGGGATTTGTAACTAGAAGAAAACCTAACGAATTCCTCTCTGTTGCCCATCAAATGAAGACTTAAAGGGCAAACAGTCATCATCAGCATCCCTGGGAAAGTTTTTCCAGATCAGCAATAGATACCGGTATGAGAGATGTTCAAGCCTGTCATAGAACACAGGGTAGTAGTTACATAACATTCACATATGTTTTTAAAACATGTCTAGATTACTTGTAATTCCTAATGCAAGGCAAAAATGCATAAAATTATACTGCAGTATATAAGGAATAAAGCCAAGGAAAACAGGTCAGGCATAGTCTATACAGACGCACTTTTAAAAAATGTTTTTGATTCACAGTTGGTTCAATCTTCATTTGTAAAACATGCAAATAAGGTAGGATAATTGAATAATTCTCTCTAACATAAATTTCAAAACTTCTACTATGTCCTTAGACACATAGGGAGGCCTGGAGCTGATTTCTAGTAGCAGCCAGAAAGACGTGAAATAAGAATGTGTGAAAAAGAAAGTATGAGGAATGAAACATTTCCCTCTTGAGAGGAAGGAAACAGAAAGGAGGAAAGGGGTAGGAAAAGGAGAAACAGGAAAGGGAGCACAGAGGGAAAGTCTGAAACCCAAGATGCAAAAACAGCAGAGGGGAATTTTTAAACAAGGATATGTCATCTTCCAGCTCAAGCTGTCTATATTGCTGCTTATCAAATCTCTCTACTGCATACACCATCCTCCTCCTCCTCCTTCTCTTCCTCCTCCTTTTCCTCTTCCTGCTCCTCCCCTTTCCTACTCCTCCTTCTCCTCCTCCTCCTCTTTCTCCTCCTCCTGATCTCCTTCTTCTTCTTCTTCTTCTTCTTCTTCTTCTTCCTCCTCCTCCTTCTCGTCCTCCTCTTTTTCCTCCTCCTCTTCTTCCTTCTCCTCTTCCTCCTCCTCCTCTTCTTCCTCCTCCTCCTCCTCCTCTTCTTCTTCCTCCTCCTTCTCTTCAAACCCTTCTTCTTCTGTGAATTTTCTAATTTCTTTATCTGACTTCTTTCTTTGTAAACTTTAAAGAATAGGAGAAAAAGAATGATTCCCATGTTCTATAACTTCAGGTGATGGGTGGACAGCAAGCATAGAACTTGAAGGAAAAAAAAATACCCAAGTTATTTCAAAGAAATTAGTGGCCATGACATGAAAACATTCAGGAATTTGGAAATTTTCCATCAAGGAACACATGTCAAGTCTTAGACATATATGGATATTTTATACTTTTTTTATTTTATGTGTATGAGTGTATTGCATGAATGTGAGTGCACCCATGTCTTGCAATGACACGGAGGTCAGAAGAGGACTTCAGATTTCCCTGGAACTGGAGTTAAGGACAGTTTGTAGCCACCATGTAGGTGCTGGGAATCGAACCCAGGTCCTCTGCAAGAGCAGCCTGTGCTTTTAACCACTGAGCCATCTCTCCAGTCCCATTTTACAGTTTTTAATTAGTTGTTATGTGTAATGGTGCATGCCTGTAATCCCAGCACTCAAGAGGCTAAAGCAGAATGATTGAAAGTTCAGGATTAGCATAGTGAGACCCTGTCTCAAATATGTAAACAGGACCTGAGGAGATAGTTCAACTGGTAAATGCTTGCTACCCAAGCAGGAGTAAATTAGTTTGGATCCACAGCACCCAAGGAAACCATCAGGTGCAGTGACATACCCAAATAATACTAGAGCTCACCAGCCATCCATCCTAGACAGCAGGGTGAACTCCAGGTTCTGTGAGAGACTGTCTCAAAAATAAAGGTGGAGAGGCACTGGAGAGATGACTCAGTGGTTAAGAGCACTGGCTGCTTTTGCAGAAGACCTGGGTTTGAATCCCAGCACCTACACGGCAGTTAACAACCATCTATAACTCCAGTTCCAAGGAATTCAACACCCTCTTCTACCCTCCATGGGCATTGCATGACATGGGTACAGTTGCATACATGCACACAATACATGAATACCCATAAAATAAAAATAAGGCATAGAGAATTTTTAAAAATTAAGGTGACTAGCGATTGTGCAGGACACCCAATGACCTATGGCCTCCACATGCACATGAACACCCATGCATGCACACCTATATATTAATGCATGTGCATACACATATATGCATACAAACATAAATATATGCACAAACACAAAAGTGAACAAATGCATTTATAATAAAATAATATCCCAAAATATTTTCAAATAATACATTGTAATTTATTTTTAATGTTACTGCAATCTCCCTGTTGGTTTATAAAAGATATTCTGCTTTCCCTGTTTAATAAGTAGGACAGATCTATACACACTTTTCTGACAAACTGAAATAGAAGAACTCAGATATAATACACATGCTTTTCCTTGACTGTTGTTTAAAAATGATTCAATTTCATATATAATGGATTCCTATTCACTGTTAACAACCAATTCATATTATTAAAGAGAATTATTTGAATTTTCACTATTCCAACTATTTATTTCCTTAGCTAGTAGTAAGATTCAATTTGTTTGAGTGAAGAGTAATGATATCCAAGCTTTCACAGCTTTCCTTTTTTTGGTTTCAGGATTTATTTATTTATTTATTTATTGAGCAATTGTGGGTTTAATAGAGGGTCTCCTACACAGCCCAAGCTTGTTTCAAATGCATTATTCCCTTATCTCAGCCTCCCAAGTACTGGGATTACAGTTGAACACCACTGCTGACCCTTGCTACCTTTTGAAGTAAAAGTTCGGAAACCTTTAATCCAGTGACTGACATCCTCTTGTGAATAAGCAGGTGCCGTGAAGCATTTTCCTTTAATTGGCATAAGCTTATGTCCACAACAGAAAGACTGAACCATGTTTCACAGGATTTACAAAGAGATAGCTTATTTCTTCTCAGACTGATTAGAGGGTGTATGTTTTCTCTGAGAACACATGTACCTCATAGTAACACTTGAGATCATAGAACAGCTATGGTTGGCTCTGTCCTTCCCATATCAGCTTCTCTCATTCATCTAAAGAGGAGTTTGGGAAGCTGACAGTGACTTGTGAACTTAATTAGCTATAAATTTTCATTATGCTATAGTTTCTGAAGTTAGCATTAATGTATTGCTGTAAGTGCTAAATATTGTCAAAGACTGTCAGCCATCCACTTAAAATGTCCCTGTAAAGCTGTGATGTGTTTTTAGTACATAGCTTAAAATTAACAACATATAGCAGCAAAGAGTTTACATGCTGGAGGTGAAGGCAGTCTCATAAATTTTACAGCAAGATTGTTTGATGCTTTCATTTATGATATCTCAAACTGCTACCTCTATACCATGTTTCTGGAAAGCAGTAAATGTGCATGAGCCCAAGAGCTACTACATGGGACTTAAGGTATTTCATACTCCATGGTAAAACTTCTTGGTGTTTATTGAGTCTTAATAAAAAGAAAAATCAGCTCAAATTTGAAAATCATTGTGTTTGTTAAAACATTAAGTTCTGGGCTAGAAAGATGGCTCAGCAGTTAAGAGCACCGGCTACTCTCGCAGAGGACCCAGGTTCAGTTCCCAGCACCCACATAGTGCCTAATGACTGTCCATAAATCCAGTTACAGGGATCAGACCTCCTCGTCTATCTTCCGCAAGCACTTGCATGATATGGGTGAACTTACATACATGCAGACATACCATTCATACACATAAAATAAAAGTAATTTTAAAAAGCTTGTTCCTAAGAACTCAATAGGAATTTAAAGCTCTGTGGGGACACATTATTGTTGTGTAGGTTTGCTTTCTAAGAATTTCCCGCTTTGCAGGATAAAGTTCAGTTTTCTAAACTGGAATGTCAGCAGGTTGTGTTTATTTTCCTGAAATAGGCATTCAAAGCTTTAATATTAATGTAGTGATGATGCAGTAAACAATGTTCAATTGAAGGCAAGTAGGTACAATAAATGAGGGGGGGTCCTGAGGGGGGTGTCTACCATTTGTTTACCCTCAGGAAACCAAACATCCAGTTGGTTGCGTTTTTCAAATTATTGTCCTTATTTGGGATAGCAATCGTCTCAGACTCTAAATTTATATATTAAAAATTTATTTCTTTCCTTAAATTCCTCCCTGATGTTTTCTTAAGTATGCAGCAAGTATTTTTAAAAATTAAATCATTTCTCCTGAGTTGCTGCGGAGAGAATGGTAACAGGAAAGAAGAAAGTTGGTGAGCCTGCTATGAACAAATGCATCAAGGAGCAAAATTATGTCACTCAATTCCACAAGAGTTCCACAGCCCTCACCAGAGCTAACCAGGAATGACCGCCATGCTTCATATGTGCTTTCCCAACACTGTACATACACACAGTAATCACAGAGTACAATGACTTCTACATCAGTTAGAACAAGAGCTATACTGTGCTCTGAAGGACAAGCACAGATCATCCTTTACTGGATGTGCACTGATTTGAGTTCAAAAGAGGGGGCAGAAAGGTTGTAAGAGCCAGGGTTGGTCCATGAACATAGGGGAGCAAAGGCTTTCAGGACACTGGAAACTTGCACATACAAACTTATGGCAATGGTGGCACTGAGCACAGGACCCATACCAACTCAATCAGACAAGAGCCCGGAGTGGAGTGAGGGAAATTGATGGCAGATTGGGCCTAGTCTGGGAACTATTAGAGACTGATCACTATGGAGTGAGAGAGAGTAGGCCATACCAAGGACCTCTAAATAGGCTGATTAGATTCCAGAGAATAAATTTGCACTGAAGGCTATCTGGGTACAAATTCTTGACTGGATAGATTTAGCATGTATAGCAGAATACATGAGGTCCAGTGAGGGGTGGGGATAGGGAGCATGGATGGAGGAGGTGGTCTAAATTTGACCAAAATTGTTGTATGAAATGTACAAAAGATCAATTTAAAAAAATGTTAAATACAGTGGAGGGAGGCTGGAGAGGTGGCTCAGTAGTCTGGCCTCCACAGACACTGTATGACACAGGTATACATAAATACATGCAGACAAAACACTCATACACATAAAAATAAATGAATAAAAGCCTGTTAAAAATACAATAAAGGGAACATGCACAAGAAACTCGAGCACCTTTCATTCCACAGAAATGTCTGCTAAGCACTAAAATGCACAGGAGAAGTATGTAACCCACACACCACAGAGGGATGAAAACATGAGTCCCAAGATCAGGCAGAAAAGTAAGCTGACAAAAGGAAACAGCCAGCTATGGGGGAGTCCCAAATGGTCAGTCAATGGTGAGTGTGACTTCAGACAACTTCCTGAACCTTTCTGAACCTGGGTCTTCAGCTGGCAAAGTTGTTCTTCAGCTGTGTTGAAGAAAGTTCCCAGAAAGAACTCTTGCAGCCCGAGCTGAATTTCCTGCAAGGCTGACCAACTGATTAATACTTAAATGACTGTGGAGAGTTTAGAATATTGCAAATCCAGAGCCTATTCACAAATTATCTGGGGACCATAACTACTCACACCTCACCTACATCTGTTTCTGAATTAACATTCTTGTGACTAATAGAATGTTTAACTTAGCAGACCACCAGGTCCCATCAATCAAAAAGCTAAGAATGTCATCAGATAGCATCTGAGACCTATAGTAGAACCCCTCCTCCCTCCCTTTGCTATGACCCGCCTACTGAATGTATCCACCAATGTATTTGCAAAGTGTCTTGATTTATGACTTTTCTTTGTTCTGTTACTATAAAAACATAAAATGACTCTTAGCACACTGGAACATGGAATTTGGGGTAACCTAAATCTCTGCTCCTGGGCCAAGGTCACTCATATTTGGCTCCAGACTAAACTTTCAGGTGAGAGTTGTGCTTTTTGCATCGATAACTGGGACCTCAGATGATTGGGTTCCCCATCCCTCAGGCTTCCCTTCTGGTACTGCCCAATTCCCTCTGCTCCACCATTTAACATGATCTCTAAACCACAGGAAGTCACTCAGCTATTCATGCTGTCACCCTTCACCCTGGTCCAGATGATTTCAAATCTCATTCCACCTCAAGCTATTAATATTTAATGATATTATTTCAATTTAGCACCTCAGATTAAATCATGGAACATCCTAAATGTTTGGATTAAATACTGAACATAGTTGACTTAATTTTTTCATTGATTACTTTTATTTGACCATTTCATACATGTATGTAATATATTCTGGTTCACTTCTACCCATACCATCTCATCTTCTGCCCATTCCCATCAACAACCCCTCATTACCTGTCCCTTTCCCATGGCTTTTGATTGGTTTTATGGCTCATTTAGTTTAACCAGAACCATCTGTGCAGTCAATGGATTGGAATTATCCATTGGAACCAGTGGGGTTCCCAGTATCCTGGCCACTGCCAGGTCCTGCTTCCAGTTTCTATTGCCTATTGCCCAACTTGCAACTCTATCTCCTGCCTCTTCTTGCTTCAGCTCACTTTGTGTCTCACTCCTGGCAATCATCTTAAGTATCGATGGTGGCTCTCTGTTTAAAAGTAAGCAATACTGTTCAATTATAGAGTTCAGAACCTGTTTTCTCATTTCTTCTTCCAGAAGTCTCTAAGATCATTTAAAAATTATATAAGGGTGTCACTTAACACTAGTGACCTCAGTTCTTCATATAATGTGGAATCTCTTGTAACTGAGTTACTGATGAGCCCTCAAAATTCTGTATGTATGAAAACATCAAATGAAAGCTCACTCCACAGGATGGCCCCAAACCCAGAAGTCTATCGATAGCACAAACTACAGTTGATAGGTTACTAAACTTAGAATTTTATTTTAAAAAGAGGACATAAAGACATAAATTTGGGAGGGGTAAGAAGGTGGGGTAGATGTGGGAGGAATTAAGGTGAGGAGTTTGGGTGGATATGGTCAAAATACCATTGTACGAAATTCTCAAAGAATTAATAAAAATACTTTTAAAAATAAAATGCTCAAAGTTGCTTTTTAAAAAGCTCTCAGTCTTGGCTATTCGTGTCATTGTTAGAGCTTCAATAAGCCCCATAAATTGAACTGGTCCAGACTATAAAAATGTCTAGTCTATCTGTGGAGGACCTACCTTTCCAGTTTCACTGGTCAATTACCTGGTGATAGAACCACTCCTAGGAAGGCAGGGTCACCTTAAGTTATGCTAAATAGATGGGCGGAATACCTAGTGTGTTAATAAGGTAACAAATATTTCTGCCTGGAACTAGCTCAGATCCCCGCAGAACTTGCAGATCAGCCACAGCCATGTAGGTCTCCGTAAGTCTGTCCGCTTTCCTGAACTTTGCAGGAAAGTGTAATTTCTCCTTTTCTTCTTCATGCCTTTCTTACTAAACATGCTTTCTTTAAGGCTTTGGGCTGCCCCTAGCATCTTGTATTTCTTCACCTTTTCTCTAAAGCTTCCTTCCCCAGACATGTGGCTGACCTCCATGCAGGCTCTAAATCTGCATGGCTTCCATGACTTTCTTTCC
Source organism: Nannospalax galili (assembly GCF_000622305.1). Classification (NCBI taxonomy): domain Eukaryota; kingdom Metazoa; phylum Chordata; class Mammalia; order Rodentia; family Spalacidae; genus Nannospalax; species Nannospalax galili. The sequence goes on along the minus strand of NW_008349073.1, from coordinate 3,938,488 downwards.
TTCTTCCCAGTATTCACCTCCTCAAGGCAGCTGCCAAGATTACCAGCTCCCCTTCCCTGAGGATTTTCCTTTAAGATTCTAATAAAATTGTAAAAGCCTCCATTTGGGTCCATTCTTAAATTCTTTTATGAATGAGACTAAGCACCCCCTAGGGGACCCTCTTTCTCCCGTTTCATCACCACCTTTCTAAGTATTAGACTGGAGCCACATATCGAATCAGATTCCCGGCCAGAATTCTTGTTATGGAAAATAAGGCCAGAATAGTGTAAAGAGAGCACATAACTAAAGTGGGCCAGAATACTCACAAATAGAATCTCCTTAATATGAAATTATTGTCGGTCTTCTTTTTACTTAGGAAGACATTGAGGCTCAAAATGTTGAATTTACCCCAGATCAGAAAGTTAGGCAGTAAATGATAGAGTCAAGTCTGTCTGACTCTAAGCCTCCACTTTATACCTTTGCTGCCTCCTCAGTGAATTTTCTTTGATTGTTCCAGTGCAGGTTCACCTTTTGGTTTTCTGTATTTCTGTTTAAAATAGAGCTACTATACCCATGACTGATGGCTGCTAGGCTGTGACTAGAGACCATATAAATGTTTATCTTTAGGGAAAGCACTGGAACAAGAGTTAAGGAATATTATAAAAATAGTATGTTTTACAGAAATATTAGCAAAGACAAAAAGTTATATTGAAATATGCTGCACTGGTAAAATATATTACTATAATTTTTCAAACAATTTTCTGAACCATAAGGAAATCAAGCCTGTGAATTTCAACCATGCACTTGAGTTAAAATTGGGCAAAATGACTGGAATCCATAAGGTGACTAGATGTTCCTGAGACAGTCAAAGATAACAAGGACATAAATTTACATTTACAAAGCTAAAACACTGTAGTCTCTAAGTATGCACATATACTTATGCATCATGGGCTTTCTCTAGGAAAATAACATCAAACTCAAAAAGTGAATTTCCACCTAAGATTCTGCTTCATGGATTCTATGGTAGGCTTTCTCAAGGACTTGTAGAAACAGATGTATTGGAATAATGAACTAATTTGAACCTCTGTCTTATCTGTTTACAAAGGGCAGAGGAAATTAGAAGACAAGGGTTCTTTCCTGAAAAGCTTCTGTTCTGTATCTTCTGTAATTTAAATGCAATAGCTAGGGCTGAAGGCTCCTGCCTGCTTGCAGACACATCAGGAGACACTTGTAAATCAGCCACTGAAGAGCTCTACAGCCCACAATAACTCTCTCCTTTGTGTCTGGCAGGAAATAGAAAGTACTTCAGGCAGGTGCCAGGTGTCCCCTTCAGGTGTCGAAATTTCCATGCAATGCCCTAGGGTTCCTAAGGCACTGAAAAACCTAAGGTAAGTGGCAAATAAAATTAAGAGTGTATCTTTAGGCAAAACAAGCAGTTTAAAAGAAAGACATTCAGAAGAGCAAGTTACTTCATAGGTAGATCCCAAAGTCCCCAAACAAAGAAAAGGCTGCTTGATTAAATCCAACCATTTGCATTTTCCACATAATTATCTATCTTAGATCCTGCACATAAGAGACAATTTTTTATTTGAAATGTTGTATGAAACTGTTGATGAATTGTAAAGTTTCTCTCTTTAAAGTACATTAAAGATAGCCGTTCTCTAGTCAAATTCAAATTTCCCTTCCTAATTCCCATTTCAGCAGATAATGGACATCTCAATGGTCCTCTGACCAAGTATGTTCTAGTACTGCAGACCCTGTGACTTTGCTTGAGATGTGCCTTTAAAAAATGCGTGTGTATCTGTGTGTGTGTGTGTGTGTGTGTGTGTGTGTGTGTGTAATTACAAAAGTAGCATACAGTTGTGGTAGAAATTTGGAGTACAATGGATAAAGAAGATAAAGAAGAGCTATTAGCCTGCTAGCTTAACTCCCATTTCTAAACTGGTCTATTGTCTTACAGCATTTCTTTGCCCCTTCATTTTAAACATTAAGGTGATATACTCTTTTTAATATTCTGCATTCACGCTACCTACAGGGAGAATTTCCCTATGCTACAAGAAAGTATGGCTTTTAATACTGGCTTAAATCTTTAATTAAAGTTCTTGTGTAATCTTCAATCATTTAACAAATTTAGATTTCTGCATTTAATTCTCTTCTTGGCTCTCAATGTAATATTTATGGCAAAGTAGGGATCCCAGCTTTGTTTTTCAAGTAGTAAGTCAGTTCTGCCAGTGCTTTTGTTGATTGTGTATTATTTTCTTCATTAATTTATATGAAGCCACCTTTAATACATAACAAATTCTCATATCCTCTTGGATATATATCTGAAGTTTCTGCTCAAAGCCATTTGTCTCTTCATATGCCAATACTCCAATTTTAATAAGTATTGTGATTTCATAGTGCTAGGTTATTGTCATTGGTTATATCACACTCTGGTCTTTAAAAATTCTTGACTGGTCTCATTACTTTAAAAAGAAAAACAGATGCTTTTATTAGAATTGCATCAATTTTTAACATTAATTGCAGAAGATTTGACATAGTGATATAACATTAATTTCCCATTTGAGAACATGGAATTCCTGTTTATTCAAATCTTTATTTGGGATCCTCAGTAAAGATGTGTTATTCATATGTTTAATTTTAAACTAATTCCTTGCTATCTTATATTCTATAGTTTTATGAAATAGGAGTTTTCTATTTGATTTTTAATTCATTATGCTTGGCATAATTCATAAATTTTATTTTAATGTTCAAGCCCTTTTCTCCTTCTGTTTGAATTCTCTACATTCTAGGAGGTGTAGGTCTAAGCCCCATTACTTTCAAACATGAAAATAAGAAACAAACGGTTCTTGGAGCAGACAGATCAAGATTTTGGCCACTGTCTCAGAGATGCTTATCTTTCATTCATAAAACTGAAATCTACTACTTATGTTGCATGGTGCTCAGGAGGAATAAAGGAAGGAATATAGAACATCTGGCACGTTAGGGAGTGGCACCTTATGATTTGACATGTGGGGACATAAAATGTTTAACCTTCTGTAACGCCCAGCACTGTTTCAATCACACTAATGAAATCACCACAGAAAATGAAACCCAGGCTGGAGCTGCATAGATTTATTCAATAAACAAGAAAGGGCACCCACCCTGTATCCCCCCTGCCTGGATTCAAATCTTGGAACCACCATTTATTACTTAACCGGGCTTTGAATTAGTCACTTAACCTGCTATGTTTCCAGTTTCTTATCTATAAAATGGGGTAACAATAATGTCTCTCACTTGTAACTCAGAGTACTCTAGAAAGAGATCTTTTTGCTTCTACCTCTAAGAGCTAGGATTCTACAAGTGAGCTGCAACACCTAGTGAGGCACATTCTTATTTTCATCTTTATTATCTTTATTAAACTTTGAAATATATTAACTGGTGGGATAGGAAAATAAACAAAAACTGGTGGGGGAAGCACAAAAGGGAGGTGTCAGCAGTGATAAAGCCCAGTGAATAGAAGAAAGAGGAGTAAGAGGGTTTGAATGAAGCTGGTGAGGCTGGGCACAGGAAGCAGGATGGTATCCACTGAGGTCTAAGAGGAAGGTGGGAACAGAGCTACGTGGATTAATTTTCCTAAGTGCCGTGGGAAATAAAAGAACAGTAGAATCAACAGAGTTGTAGTTTAGAAATTTCCCTAGGTCAGGAGAACAGAGAAGAAGTGGGAATCATGGATGGAATAGGCCACTGAGAGGTGATTTCATAAGTCGCACAGAAGCACAACACAGCCTGGACTAAGGTGATGACAAGGAAAAATGTGAATGTGCTTGAGACAAAGTAGGAATTAAGATCCACTAGATTTCATATTGGAGCTGAAGCAAAGGGTGATCCTAAGAGTGATGCCCAGGTAACTGGCTTCCGTCTGACAGTTCCTGATTTTGTTCAGTGAAATAAGCAACATTGTCTAGGCCAGAAATATAATTTCCCAAAGATAACCACATAGCTGCCTAGTGTGCAATCATCATGTCTCTGTTCCTATTAAGATAGGTCAGAGGAATCTTACTAGCTTCCACCTGCTGAAAACACTGTCTGTTTACTTGGCATTATGGAACTGCCCTGCCTGCTTACAGCAAATTCATATTCAGGGTCAAGGTTCAACAGTAGGTTATGTTTATATTTGCTGTTACTGAAAGATTTCCCAGAATATAAATTATAACCTCAGAACTGGAGGAGGAGATGGCATAGGAGCTGTTTCTTCACCTAAGCTGTCATCCAGCAGCTGACTGTCATCATTCTGTTTGCAAACTACCAGAAACATCATGGAAACATAGAGAAACTTTTTCTTCTGGTCTTTCTAGTCTCACTTCCCTACTTCTCTACTCTCTTACAATTTTGTATTTAAATGGCCCCTAAAGGAAGAATATTATGTAGAACACATGCGATGAGCCCCTATAAATTGTAAATACCAAGATAAGGAATGCTCATGTTATTATAATACTCTTAAGCGTCATCGTATGATAGGGCTGTGCGGTTGGCTCAGTGGGTGAGAACGCTTGCTATTCAAGCATAAGAACCTGAGTTCAGGCCCCCAGAACCCATGCATAAAGCTGGGCACAGCCTCATGTGCCTGTAACCCCAGTGCTGGGAAAGGTGGTTTATAGAGACAGAATAGCTGGGGCTTCTTGGCTGTCAGCCTGGTCAAAATAAACAAAATAAATGAACAAAAATGTGAGCTTCAGGCTTAGTAAGGCCATAAAGGAGGCCCTCTGGCTCTGCGTGCATGCTAAAACATACAAACACTTTTTACACATGTATCACACACACCCATACCCCCCAAAACAACCACACACACACACACACACACACACACACACACACACACACAAATCCTATCTTCTCTTTTAAACGTTATGGCCTGACCTATTAATGGTTCTTGACATCAGTGTCATAAAGCATCATCTAAAATAAAGAAAATAGAAACGAAGCATATCACAGTGACTTGAGGCAGTTTCCTTCCAAATGAGTTGAAGGAAACTGTAAAACTATGTATAGAGGTCTTTCTCTACACTATAAATTAGCAATCTGGAGTACAGTCAAATGTTTTCAGAACTCAATCCTATTTCAATTCTTATTTTGCAAATTGAAAAAGAGACACTGACGACTTTTTTTCCACGTCCAGCAGCTCATAAAAAGACAGAGCTGGGCATCAAACCCAGCACTGAATTCCACACCTGTCCCTTTCAGGCATGTCACTGCATGTTACTTCTCTTTATGTTCCATGGACAACAAGTAAAGATTAATTTATTTGTCAAATAAGTTTACTCATGGAAAAGTAAAAGCCTTTAAAAAGCAAAGGAATTATGTGATGAAATGAGTAGCAAGAAGGAAGGTTGTCTGTGTCCAAAGGTGACTATATTGACAGAAACCAGCAACAAAGAATCACATTTTTGTGGAAATGGCAAAAACATAAATTCTTGTAACAGAAACATAATTTTCTTAAAACGCAAAAGTAATTCAAGTACATAATGCATATACTGTGAATGATAGTGTTATGGCATCTTTGTGTAGTATGCATCACCAGATATAAACAGATACAATTGTTTACCGGTTTCAGGCTTTGACTTCTCTTCCCAGTTTTAGGGATCACAGAACAGGCATAGGTATAGGGCCAGGGGCAGGTCACAGTCTGCCTGGAAGAACTTCTGGGCCATCCTTCATAAGGACAGGAACCAGGCAAGATGACCTCTCTTGTTGCCTTCCAATTAATTCAATCTGCCTCTGCTTTAGTCAGACACCTTCAGGGACACAAAGGGTCCCTACTCCAAATCCTCATCGGGACTTGGTAAACACAGAGGTTGCAGACTGTTCTTACTGGATAAGGAGGATTCATCTTTCATTACCATTTTTCATTGACAACTTGTTTTTAAATATTATGTTCTCACCACAATAATCTAAAAGTCCCTGGCAGACAGAAGCCGGATCCAAACTTTGTAAGTTCACACTGGACCTGGTACAGTGACCTTAAACATCTTAAGTTAAGGGCAATGTTGGAAAACTAACCTGAGCTAAATTTCTAGCTAAAGAAAGAGATATAAATAAAACCATCTCAATTAGCCCCTGTCCTCTTCACTTTAATATTCTACAGCATGCATGCTCGAGGAAAACCATTATAAGATACATTAAAGGACAACCAAGAAAACATTAGTCAAATAAAATAAATTATTACTTCTCTATTTTTAAGTTCAAGTAAAGGTCGTGAAATGATGCAGTCAGTAGGGGTGCTTTTTTTATTTCTCTCCCAAAGGATAAGGAGGATAATTTCCTTAGTAGAGGAAATAGATCATCCGAGACTAACCACATTAGACAGTGTTGGAACAACAGATCCAAGAAGAAGTAAGGGTCCACATGACAGCTCATTTCAAGCCCCTCATAAATCAGGAGCCTGTGGTTACATTTCAACATTTCCTGAACAATCAATGAAATATCAGTATTCATTAAGCAGAACTTATACATAACATTGCCTGAGATCAAAATTGTGGTTTTTGACTAAAAATTTAACTTACAGTGGAAAGAGCATGAATTACTTTGACAAGTCTTTTCCTGAGAAAATCTCACTAATATAAAACAGTGTTCTTTACCATTACATATAAACTAAATTACAGCTCATAGTCTATAAAGGTTCTATTAGAACCTAGGAAACATTTCAGAACAGAAGTGGAATTCTGATCCAGAAAGAATTGAATTGAACCACACAGAATTTGTTCTGGCAACAAATCCTGGGTTCACCTTGGGAGGTGGAGCAAGAAGCATTAGAATCTCTTATTATTATCCTTGTATGCAAATGTCATGGAAATATTTTTCTTCTTTAAACTTCTGGTGCATGTAAATGTAACAAAGAATTGAAAATATTTTCATCTTGAAATGTTCATCACATGCTTTGAATATCAAAACATTTTGAGAGAGAAGGTATAAATAGAAATTTGATAAATTTAGAACTAATGTGAAAATCATAGCCTCAGCTGCACTTTAAATTTATTTCTAACAAATCTGTTTTCCACAGTGACTTATTTTTGCTACTCAAATTATATTACTGGCACTAAGGACTAGGATAGGAAATAGAAGAGATATGATAAAGGAAACATTTAGATATAATAGATCAACTGTACAAATGTTCATAAATAGCTATTTTGCTCAGAAGCTGAAAGGAGGCCTAACATGTCTAGGGATCTGTCATGAGCCACCTATCATGCTAAGAAAGGAAGAAAGGCCATAGCATCATATGCAGTAACTCTTATCATTCCATGTGAGATGAGAAAACCGAATCCTAGATAGGTTAAATAGCCTGCCCATCACCACAAACTTAGCAGACATCCAACCAAGTCTCCACACTATGTCTGGTATTAAACCACATTTGTTTTTTTACTAAAACTTCAATCTAAGTAATAAAAAACAATCCCATACATAACTACTGTTATGTATTTAGATAAATGTATAACCTGTTGTCAGATGTGTTAGTTTTGCATACATACCTGAGGAAAAATCTTGAAGAATGAATTATTTGTTTGGGTTCATAATTTCAGAAGATCATGTCAATGGTGGCCTGGGCCCAGGTCATTTAGCACAGCACCATGGCTGTAAGCCCTTGTAATCCAATTCTAGCAATTAGACTTTTTGCCCAGCCACACCCAAGGTAATTTGGACAGAAATCTTTAGTTGTACTTCCATGCCAAATTATTACCTCTTATATGGGTTTGGAATCGATGGTTTTTAACAGGGCACATGGTTCGTCAAAATAAATATTTAATTTTCCCATTTCCTTTGTGGTTAATTTTAGGTGAATGTACAGTTTGGCAGATATTAGGAATGTAAAAGCACAGGCATGTGACCTTTATGTGTTTATCATTTTCATTTTCTTCCTTCTAAAGGACAGATGTGGTCACTGGAACTATGCCGGTGTACTAGAATCAGGAAGATGTAGAACCACATGATAGAGAAGACAGAGTGATAAGGACTAAGAAGCTGGGTCTCTAAGACCTGTGATTGGTTTATAAAAGAAGAGAGAGAGAGAGAGAGAGAGAGAGAGAGAGAGAGAGAGAGAGAGAGAGTGAGTCCTGGACTGCTCCTGAAGATACGACAGCAGAAAAAATTCTAATTACCGTTGGGCTTAATCCTAAACACTACAACCATGATCATTTTATATTAAAGGCCAAAGACAGAAGAAATACACTCCCCAGCACATTTTGACTTTTAATTGTACTAGCTTTTGGTGGTGCCTCAAATGGTGGAGAAACTTCAAAATATCATAGACATGCCCATGACATGTTTTTGATATCCTAACAAACTGATCAGCCTGTCTTAGTTTCAGTGCCACCTGTGGATGATAAGGTAATGAATGCCTCCCTAAACTTCCTCTTTCTTGCGGACAGCGGCTGCCTACCCACATTCCAAGATTCGAAGTGCTCATATGGCTGCCAGCAGAACTGACATGACCACTGCTTAGTAGTCATACACTTGGTGAAAGTAAGGGTCTTTCCTTCCTCTCAGCCTCTCCTTTCCTTCCCTTATAAGTCCTCCCCTATGCCCTCCAAAACATCTTCACCAGTCTCAAAGATGTAATGTGGTGATACCACAGGAATGTGAATTGCTGTCATGTCCATGTGAAAGAGGAGCCAGTTGGTCTGTTGTCAGAAAGCACTGTTTAAAATGTGAACTGCTACAGAAGAAATAAATGCTGTGTACAGGGGGGAAAAAAACAGAACAGGTATAGCCCAGAAACTACTTATTTCTCCTGATTTATTCCTCGGAAGAGCTACAGCCAGCACAGAGCCCTGGGAAAAAGGGTGGAGCCTAGCGTGGCTGGAGCTTGGATGAAGGGAGGAGGAGGTGCGTGGCCACAGTGGAAAATGGCCAAGGTGTCTCGCAAGCGTGGAAGCAAGATAGGGCATTGACAGACTTGGGGTGAGACTGCCAGGGAAAGCTAACAGAGCCTGTGAGCAGGGCACGGAAGCATGGGTGGGGTGTGGAAGAGATAGGAATGGGCACCGCCTGATGCCCCCGAGGTTTCTTTGTAAGTCACCCTGCACTTGCTACCATAAAGGAAACCCCCAAACTAAAAATGTCTTATGTTAGTCTGTGAGCCTGGGGCCTTGGGAAGGAGCATCCCAAGAAGGGAAAAGGGGAAAAAATTTAATGAGACAATAGGCAACCAATCAAATGAAGACTCTGGTTCCTACAGTTTTATGTGTCCATTTCCGTGATACAACTTGTTTAGGATGAGAGGGGTTTACAATTTAACTTTAAAATGCCTTTTAATGGAACACCTCTTCTTGGTTTACCAGTTCACCAATTTAATAAACATTCTCCGTCTTCACACAAACCATTACAAAACAAACAATGAAGAAAGAAAAAGCACTCAAAAACACTGCCCCATGTATTGTTTCTAATTTTATGACAATATTGTTAAAGTTCTACAAGGGTAGGGTCAAGTTCATGTTGGTTCATTTTATTCTCAATAAACATAGTAACATCTCAGCAAATGCCAATGTTCCCTTTCCATCCTTCCATTTAGGTACTCTGTAGCAAAAGACCCTATCCACTGCACACTAAGAAAAACCACAGGTAGATTTATGTCCTGCCTATAAGGCACCTCATGACAGCCTATTGGACTTTATTTTCTAAGCATAATCCTAAAGCTAACTGCATTCATTGATGAAATTTAATTGTTCATCTTCACACTCAAGATTAATAAATAAATAAACAAATCATGCTCAGAGCTCTCTTGAGCGGTTATAGTTGGCATATAGAGACTTTCTGACAATCATCTGGATGGACCAGTCTAATTTAGAAGATTAGATTGAGCTAACCAAGAATTCCTGAACCATGTATCTGTTTTCTTCTCTTCCTTTATGTTTATAGAGCATTTTTCAATGCCATAACCTTTTCATCTTGAAAACGGTATTTTTGTCTCAGTACTGGCTCTTTTACTATCCCCAAATTTAGCAAATCTAACAAGATTATGAAAAAGAATAAATTCATGTTTAGTGCTTCTTGCTTTTGTAATTCTAGATTGGCTTTGTCTTCCAATAGTACCCTTCTTTCCTATCTCTGCCCAACAAGTGACCACATCAGCAATATGCTGCTTTACTCCAGAGACAGTGACAGCAGTTAAGCCCAAGGTATACTTCTGAACATTCCTTCACTTCTGATCTATGAAATTAGGAAGTTGTTTGTATACAGAAAAGACTATATCAGACATAAAATGGTGATTAGTTTCAACCCAAAGAAAATCTTCTTATATTTCCAGGATTCAAATTGAATTAAAAAAGTAATAACACCAATCAAATCCTACCGTGTGTTCCTTTTATATTGGATACCAGTCACTTCACATTAAATATGTAAGCACACTTAAAACTAACATAATTTGTTATATATTACTTTGAAAAAGTGAAAAGTGTCTTTCTTCAAAAGTAAAACCCATAGGAAAAACATTATCAAATCAACAAACTTTTCCAATTATAAGAAAATTTCCCTTTGGATTTTCTGTTGGGATTCAGTTTAGATAGCAGCCATTTCTGTACCTTCTGAGCAATCTTTTCACATGGTTTTTCGCTTTTATACTAATGTTCTATTTGCCATGTTTTTGCTCTTTTTTAACCTCTTTGCAACCTTTGTGTTTTTGTTATTGTTAGGGCAGGGTTTCCGCAGACTGGGACTATAGCTCAGTGGTAGGTCTCTTGTTTAGCATGTGTAAGTCTCTAGGCTCAATTCCCAACACTGGAAAAAAGAAAGGGAGGGAGGGAGGGAGGGAGGGAGGGAGAGAGAGACAGAGACAGAGGCAGAGACAGAGACAGAGAGAGAGGATTTTGCTAACTAGCCCAGACTGGCCTAAACTCATGATCCTTCCACCTCATCCTCTTCAGGACTAAGACTACATGCAGGTGCCACCATGCCTGTCTTCTTAATCTTTCTGCTTTCACCTGCATATTTCACTAACTTCGTATAGACCTTTCAGTTCTAGTTTTTAATATCTTCCTAAATATATGTAGGTGATTATTATCCAAATATACAATATCTTTAATGAAAATTCTATTAGAATTCATCTTTTAGTGAATTTCAGTAGTGTTCAGAGATATTTCTAAAGCTTTTAGTTTATGATCAATTTCACTGTTTTACACAAAACATTTGAAAATCAAAAGTATCCACTTAGATAATCTAATTGAAAGCATCAATTAGAAACATACTTCAGCTGCATTTTCTTCAGTAAGTACTCAGAGTCAACAAAAGAAGTCATCACAAAATTGTACAGGTACAGTGTAGAAGAAACTAACTAACTAAATAATGAATTAATAAAGGCAGATATCCTTTGCATTGTTTTGTTCCTTGTTTGCCTAAATTTCTAAGTGTTCTATAACATTCCCCATCTATTTATACTGCAACTTTGATATTTCTCTTATTGTGGAGTAATTTATTTCTCATGCACAGAATGTGGACAGAATTGACTTCCTCCCAAACCTAGTACAATAAAATAAAATTACATTAAAGGACATGAAGAATGAATTCTCTTTTACCCTACAAACTTTGTCATAATTGTACAATTAAACACACTATTAGTAGCAAACAAAGAATGAATTTAGACTAATTAGACCTAGACTCTAGGAGAAGAATTCACAAATTATGCCTATGAGACAGCAACTGGGTCAGTCAGGTCAAATAAAAAACAAAAATCATGATAAGTCAACTCAGAGAAGAAAAATCTATTCATATACTTTTGATATATAAGCATATCCTTAGTGAAAGATCATCTGCTCTTCACATGGAAATAGACTTTTCATATTGTCCAGGACAAATGTGAACTTTATAACGTGTGGTATTCTAACTTCCAATCAGCCTTTTCTGAAATACCTGTATGTTATCAAGAAAGAGAAGCAGAACAAAGAACAAAGGCATCACAAATGGCTGCAGATAAGGAAACAAGCTGTTCTGTTGTATGCTTTGTTAGTATATACTTAGTTTGTCTTCAATGTGATTTATAACAAACAGATAGTGAGATAATTGCTGTAAACACCATACATATATTACACGTATTTTGCATTTCCTGCTTGCCAGAAGCCATACTAAAATCTAAGAGAGTCTAATAATGTTCAAAAGACTAACACACACAAAAATCACAATGAAACATCACAACAGAATAATTACTATTCAGTGGGGAGAACAACAGAGGGATTTCTCTCTAGCTGTAATCAGTTTATAATTATGGCCTTGCAAACAAGGCAGCACTTAAAGAAACAGCAAGAAACTCTTAGTGAGCTACCATGTTATAAATTTATGGCAGCGTTGAGCTTTTTACTTGGATTCTTTGACAGACAATGAGGACTTTATAGTTCTCAAGCGGCTGCATCTCTCATCAGGACCAACATCCAAATGTACAGGTTAATGTTTCTCATAAGCACATTTATTTTCTTAAAGTGTTAAAATCTTACAGAGCATGACAAATAACACAAGTTTAAATATATAAATTTGGCATCAGGAGAAAGTGGCTTCCTGTTTGTCAGTGACAAATAGCAAGCTTGAGGAACTATGAAAAACACTCTGTCTAAAACAAATGGACACGAGTCTCATGTGACTTGTTAAAGTTATGTCATTCAGGTGGACAGAAAGTGGGTTGCTTCTGCTATGCTGGACATTTACTTTTTAAAAATTATTGATTTGTTTGTCTGTTTCTGTGAGCATTCTGCTCTATGACTTCTTATTCCCTTGAGGTTGGTGGCCAGCACACCACCAGTGATCCTCCTGTCCCGTCCCTGGACAGCACTGGGGCTACATAAAGTCTTGGCTTTTTGTGATCTGACTAGCAGTTTAAAATTTGGAATACAACCATTTTACTTGTTTAATTTAAAAACTAATACCAAAAAACACTGCGATGATGCTCAATATTTTAAGAAAACAAAGGAAAAAAAATTCTACTTGTTGGTATAAGTAGGTATTAAATTTTACTGTTTCTTAATAGATGTGGAGGTACTCTACTTCCTAAAGAGAAATTTGTCTTTATGTAGTTTCATAAAGGTACAATGGGAATATAACCGTTCACACCAATATTTTTAATTAACTGCTGGACATTTAATTTTACACTAGTAATTATTCATATTTTTAATTAGCCATTGCATTACACTAGTATGTTAGCATTTTATTTAAAAGTTTACTTTTCTCATTTAGGACTAAGTCCTAGAGGTGAATCAGCTGTTTCCATACAGTGGTACCAAAACAGTCAGAAGGTGAATAGATATTTGCCAAATCAGAGACCACCCCTGAAGCCACAAATGTACTAATGGTGGCAGAAACATATGGTAAAAATAATCAAGAGTCCAAACAGGCGAAGGTGAATGAAAGTGCCCCTGCGATGCGTCACAAGGCTTGGATCCAGTCAGGGATCCTGGTTGCTCCATAGATGAGAACCTGGGGCTCAGACTAGAATAATTTTCCCTGAGTATGAGGTGTTGCTTCCCTAGACTGCAGAGTGTCTGAGATGCCTTTCCCGTGGGAAGTAGGAGGAAAAGTGAAATCTCACTAACCCTTTGAGACCACTAGGGTGTCATTGGATAAATGCAGTGATAGAGGTCTAAATGGAGTGTAAGCATCTGTTAGAATGAATGTCCACCATGAAGTACTGAGGTTCTTAATGCAGAGTGTTACCCCCACCCAAACAAGGTTGAATGATGACTTGTGCTCCTTAAATGCACAGTTATTGCACCAAGCAAAGATAGAGAAGGAGAAACCATTTTAGGCACAGCATACATTTCTTAAGAATACTGTGTAATTACATTCTTTTAAGAACAGACAAAAGTTGGCTTGCCATGCTTGCATAATTGGACCATTCCACTTGCTACTTATGACTTGCATTCCCAACACAGACATTCTTTCAGAGTTGCTGTTAGCTTTCTTCTTCTGCACTGTGTTCATACTTTAAATGCAGAACATTATCTGTGTTGTTTCACATGAGGCAACTTTCCCAGATTAGTTTTGGG
>NW_008349073.1:3913814-3924399 GCF_000622305.1 Nannospalax galili | reverse complement strand
ATCTGTTGTCATTTAGAGCTGGGAATACTTTGGTCCAGGCTCTTCTGGTTTTCATAGTTTGCACTGAAATGTCAGCTGTAATTCTGATGGGTTTTCCTTTATATGTGACTTGTTGTTTTTCTTTTACTGATTTCAGTATTCTCTCTTTGTTTTATACCTTTAGTGTTTTTACTATGATTTTTTTTTTTTTTTTTTTTTTTTTTTTTGGTCCTGCTGTAACAGGGAGACTGCCAACTTGAGGCGGTGATTCACCCTTGAATTCTGTATAAAGTACAAAATAAAGAAACACTTTCTTCTTGCTCAGGACCTCTGCAGGAGAAACTGGCTTTAACACACTGTGTCAGTGTATAAGATTGTGTTCAAAAGCATGGCCTCAAATGATGATTCCAAGTATTTGGGTTATAATTACCATTTGTTCTCATCAAGTAAAAAATAGGCCCCTAGGCACAGCTTCTGAGTAAAAGAACCATAGCAATGGTTAACTGAATTCCATAAAAATAAAGTACAACTCTAAACCAGATAAACATCCATTTTAATCAAGCGATTAATCACTATACTGAAATTAACATGCCATTGTTGGGGAACAGGTTTTATGGGAAGATGAAGGAATGGGAACAGATGCTGAAGAGGCACACATGAGCATTCTCTGTAATGCTTCATTTCATGGAAGATGGAGGATGGGAGCCTCTGAAATCAGTAGTATGGAGGACAATGAGGACAAGAATGCACGAGAGCATATATAATGATACATATGTTGGAAAAATTCTAGAATGAAACCCATTGTTTTGCATGACATTCTATGAAATTGATTTTAAGCTACCAGTGATGCTATGATTTGTAAATATCCTTTCACAGAACTTAGAGACTGTAAGTGAAATTTTCCAGAGGTAATTTTTTTTCCAATACAAGGGATTAAACCAGGATTCTGTGTACCCGTAGACAAGCACTCTATCATCACGTCCTCATTTTACTTTTTGACACAGTGAGTTTGACATCAAGTTGCCCAGTCTGACCTTAAACTTGTGATCCTTCTGCCTCAGCCTCATCTGTAGCCTTCAGGAATGTGCCACAAGGCATGGCCAATGGGGTGGGTTTTGCAGTATCTAAAGCACCAAACTCTGCAGAGGAGGTTCAGATCACCACGATGTTCCTCAGGATCCAAAGCTCAGAAGTCTAAGAGGAGTGCAGCAGTTTGCTGTAGTCCTGGGTGGTGTCTCTGCATTTCAATATCTGTTTTCTTGATGGAAATGTCAAGGAACTTCATAATGAATGGCTATGTTCTTTTCACCAGTGTCCATTGCTCCTGGAAACCCACAATCACCACAGCAATATTTAACCAGGGATTGGCAAAGTGTGGCTCTAGTATCAGCAACAGCAGCATCATAGTGAAAGCAAGTTCTCAGGTCTCAAACCAGCTCTGCTCCATTAGAAATGCTTGGCTTGGGCCCAGCAGTCTAGTTTTTCACAGAGTGGTTCAGATGAACCCTTAAGCTTGAAGACCACTGGTATGCATAGTAAATAACTATGTGCAGTTACTCTGAACTGTTCTTGGATGTGATCATTAACTAATCTGAACCTGACAGCCATCCCTAACATTTTCTATCACAGTAGTTTCAACTTGTAACACATCTAGAATTCCAGTTAACTTTCCAGTTCAAAGCAGAAAGTTCTCCAAAGTAGGTTCAAAGGTGCTTTTCTCCATCCCAGCCATGAACAGAGTATTCACTTTACCTGAACTCTTTCAGCAACTGGGAGAAGCAAAATGAGCTGGACATTATGACATTTGTGATAGCCATCACAGCCCCAGGATATGCCCACCTGGGTCCACTGCACAGAGCTGGAGAAGATAACAGACCCTAATGCTTTTCCCCGTCCTTCCCTGCTGAAATCCACACTAAAGAATTTGCATCATATTCATCCCTAAAGCGTAACTTAAACTACAGAACACTCTTCCATGTTTGTGCTGATCCCTCTGCACTTTTTTCTCCCACCTAGAGACAGGAGAAGGTTGGAATTATGTGCTGAACATGCTTGTGATGCTATATGAAGTTTTCCGAGACAGTTTTTCTATTTTCTTGCTTTCAGCTTTTTACTTCATTATTTGTCTTCTTTTTCTACTTTTAATAAAAATTTTCTCTTTACCCAATTCTTTTCTGATCCATTTTTAAATTAAGTAATAGTTTTCCTGACAATAGCACGCACACACACACACACACACACACACACACACACACACACATGCACGCACAAGCACACATGCACGCCGCATTGTACCTTCATTTCATTTTGCCTGCCTTGCTCTGTTCTAATAAGAAACAGTTATGATTGAGCAGAAAAGACACTGTGGGTCAGAGAGTTGGCATTCAAGGGACAAGCCCAGAATTTACAAAAGCAGCAGCATATGCCACTTAGAACTCTGAGTCAACCCCCGTGATTTGAAAATTGGAGTGAACAATTACCCCTGTTCTGCACACTCCATGACTCCTGAAAAGACCAAATTAGAGAATGTGTGTGAAGTCCCCGTGACCACCAGAAAGAGTGGCAGAAACCTGAGTGTCAATGGAAGGGTTTCCTAGACCCAGTTACAAAACAAATTGAACAAAAGCTTGAGAGCAATCGTATCGCATAGTGTAATAGAAGTAGTTTCTTAGGTCTGTGCTGTCACGATGCCACAAGGTAGGTTGAGCCAATTGACAAGTTAGTAAAAGAAGTAAATAAAAAGAAATAAAAAGAAAATAGTAATATGCTGTTCTTCTCTAAATAGTTATAAGCAGAGACCCTGAGAAGATATGGCCTAAATTATTACAAATGGAAGCAACAGCAATGAATATGCCAAAGACCATCCCACCTAAAATGCATCTGGGGTCAATGATGGCATAAAAAGGCTTTGAGGCTAATCCCTAATGCTGTAACAGATCATGAGAAATCATTACACCCATAAGGAATCACTTTGGATCATTAACAGCAATACAGATTTTCACCAAGTTAAATGGCCCTTGAAAATAAAGCATAATATTTACTTTCTTGGCTTTTCTTCAAGTCTTAGGAAAAATATTGATTTGGAATTTAGAAATCACCAAAACGAAGAGGCTAAAATAAGCCAAAATGTCTTCACTCTTTTTATTACTGAAGCCATAAAAAAAAGCCCCAGCACTAGCAGTGTTAATTACCTGCATTACTTTTCTGATATACATTATTGAAAAAAGTTAGCCCATGAACCTTATAGAATGCACTCTCATGGGAATTTTGCTCAGCAGGAGTTTGCAAGCAATCCCAAATCATGTCAATTTCCCAGGTTTAGAGCGTTCAAAGTTCACTTCCTCCAGTTACTGGGGGTCAGAGTCCTGAGTGGAGCCTTAAAATTATCATATTGTCACCTGAAAGCTCCCATCCTCAAATCCAGAAGATGTATGTCTTTCATTTGTCACATAAGAAATGATGGTAAACAACAGAATGTGACCCACATTGATTTTTAATAGTCTCCCAAAACACATATCTATATCATTTATTCTACTACATGAAAACAAACGGTGATCATTCTCAACTAGTGCATTATGCTGCTCCCTGGGAATCTAAGGTTTTTTTTTTTTTTTCAATAACTTAAGCAGCATAATGTTATTTGAAAGGAGAGGATGAAAAATAACAGTGCTGGCTGATATGCCTTAAAATGGCATTTTTCTGTGTGTAGTCTACAAACCACTTCTAGCCAAAATTAAGCTGGACTCTTATGAAAAATCCTCAGTTCTATCCTAGTGAGTGAGATGGTTGGTGAACTGGGGAAGCTGAACCTTTGCAGATATTGCTGCTGACTTCTATTTATAGCATAATCTATAAATACTGTAACCTAGTTAGTGGTTCTCCAAATCACTGCACATTATAGTCACCTGTATAATATCTGAAGAACCAATGGCCAGACCTCACCCTGATCAATTAAACCAGAATCTTTGGGCCATGAGCAAAGTTGTCTGATAAAACATAGATTATACTTTTAAATGCTTATACTGAAAATTATTATTTATCTGAAATTTAAATGTAATTGGACATACTATGATTTTATTTGTTAAATCTGACAACCAAGGTTATGAAGTTAGAATGTGTTATTTTACAGAAACATTCACGCTGTACAGGAAGAGTTAAAATAATGTAGCTTGGAAGCAGGCAAAGAAAGTGCTCATTTCACATTAATAATTTCATATATTTTTCTTTCCCAAAAGTTTCACAGGATTTAACTGATTTTAAGTTAAGTATACAATAAATGAAAGGCATCAATAGAAGACATAAGTTTTGCTTTTGAAATAGTATTTTTTAATCAACATAGAACTTTTTTTATATTTATGGAGCTCAGCATAATACAACGCATTTATACAAAACAAAATGATCCAGTCAGGCGACCAGCATTTTCAACTCCTCCTACATTTGTCGGGTTCTTGTGCTGGGAATGTGTATACTCTTCTAATTATTCTGAACTGCATGATAAATTGTTTGTTATTACCCTGTGCAGTAGAACAATATATTAAAAAATAAAGTATCCCTCACTTTTAAAAAAATGAGGGCTTCTAAAAGGCTGCTTCCAAAATGAGCAATTTTTTTTCATCAGAGGCAAATTGGTTTCTGCATCCACAAACCCTCACCCTGGATCACCAGGACTCCCAACAGGAGGGCAGTCACAGCAGCTGTCCCTCTCAGTGCCCTGCACTCTTCACCCTAGTGCATGCATATGGTAGCATCAAATGTGCTTTTTCTTCCTCCACAAAAGACTGAAATCCTTCAGGCATTACCTAATTGTCCAGTGACTGGGATTCAAATTGAATAAACAAAAACACACATACACACACAAAAATGCATGGGGGAGGGACTGAGTGCAGGAGGGAAAGGGGTCTAAATATGATCAAGACATATTATATTAAATACACAGAAATTCAATAAATAATTTTAATAAATTTTATGTGTATGAGTGTATTGCCAGGATGTGTATAAGTGCGTCCATGTTGTGCTATGCCCATGGAGGTCAGAAGAAAGCATTGAATCCCCTGGAACTGGAGTTATGGATGGTTGTTAGCCTCCATGTGGGTGCTGGGAATCAAACCCAGGTCCTCTGCAAGAGCAATCAGTGCTCCTAACGGCTGAGTCATCTCTCCAGCCCCTCAATAAATAATTTTTAAAACAAGCATGGGTCACACAGCAAAGGAGAAGATCCAGGCTATCAAATGTATGTAGCCAGTGAAGTTAGAACAGTGAAACTGTTAACAACGCCCAAATTTCCAAAAGGTTAGAACACCTCCACTATAGTCATCCACGTTTAAAACTCAATACAATCTACAAATAACTAGAATTTACAATAAGAACAACATATCAGTAAAAAAATCTATTAAAAATAATTTCAGCTTGTAAGTGTAGTCCACATGAATGTAGACTTCAAAGTCGTAAACTTAAATAAAGGTGAATTGCAATAAAATGATTTTAGGGTTAGAGTAAAATGTAGTAAGAATGTATTTATGTAAAGCTTCATTGTAATAGCACAAACAGATAGGGATGGGCATGCACGTGCCCATTTTAAGCTTCTTTATCCTATTTTATCTCTACCCACATATTCTCGTATCACAACCACACATAGCAAATCAAACACGTGAGAAGTCATTCTCTTTCATCCCCAAATAAAATAGTTTGTATTTACATCAATATCTATTAATGTAGCTCCAAATTTACTGAGCATTGACCTCTTTCTTCACTACACAGCCTTTACCAAACAGGAAAGCATAAATGACATGATTTAAATGACCTTCACTGAGTACAGGACATGACAGTAATGCTGCAATGGGCCAGAGAGCCATCACTCTCACCTGAACGTCTCCCAGGATTTAGCAAAATTAATATAGTAGTCCTAATGAACATTTATCATTGTTCCTCTTAAGTTATTCACATTAAGAATTATAACAGGCTGGGCACTAGGAACCTGTTGATTGTGTTTGTACATGCCAATATCCTGTAAATTAAAATACAGACTAACAAATACTACTGGAAAACTGGAAATTCACATGTAGAGGACTAAAACTAGTTCCCTATATCTCACCATGTACAAAAAATTAATTCAAATGGACCAAAGACCTTAATGCAAGACCTGGAATCCCTAAACTGCTACAGGCAAACATTTTAAGATACAGGCATAGTCAACGACTTTCTGAACAGGACTTCAGTAGCTTCAGAAATAAGAGCAAGGATTGACAAATGAAATGAAACTATCAAATTAAAATGCAAAGGAAACAATTATAGTGAAGAGACAAATTACAGAGTAGGAGAGAAACTTTGCCAGTTATTCATCCAGCAAGGGATCAATAGTCTGAACATACAAAGAAGTGAAAAATTAAACATAGAGCATGTAATACAATTAATAAATGGGCAAGTATAATGACAGACAATTCACAAAAGAAATACGAATGGCCAGTAAACAACTGAAAAATACATGGTAGCCATCAGAGAAATGAAAATCAAAACTATATTTTAATTTTGATTCCATCTCACCTCAGTCAGAATTGTAATCATTAAAGAAACAAAATTAATGAATGTAGGCAAGACTGTGGTAAAAGAAAAATCTCTATACACTGTTAGTAGCAATGTAATTTACTTCAGTCACTATGGAAATGAATGCGGAGATTCCTCACAAACCTACAAACAGAACTACCATATGATCTAGCAATAGCACTGCTAGGTACATATGTGAAAGAATCAAAAGACAGAGGTTCTTAAATATACATGTATGCTATTCAGAATAGCCAAGTTATGGGATCAGCCTTGGTGTTCTTCATAAATGAATGAATAAGAAAAATGTGAGACATGCACATATGCATATATATTCCATCATAAGGAAGAATGAAATCAAACCACTCACAGGAAACTGGCTGGGACTAGACAGATATATTAAGCAAAATAAGCCAAACCTTAAAAAAAAAAATACTATGTGTCCATGTGTGGAATCTAGATTTTGTAAAAAAAAAAAAAAAAAATGACATTAAAGTAGAAGGTGGATTATTTTGGAATAGGAAGAGGAGGAAAGAGAAGAGTAATAGGGTGGGTGAATGTGATTTGAGAAAATTTTGAACTCAAATATATACATATATATGTTATTATATATTACATATGTATGTATATAAATTATGAAAGCTTTAAAACGTGTAAATGATGCCACCTTACTTGAGTCTCACAGTATGCCCATTTATCTTTTGGTCTTGTGTGCTCTCTTGCCCTGTGTGAGTGTAAGAGAGTTTCCTCCGGGTAAGGTTCTCCTGTGTAGCACTCCTCAGTGAGAATGCTTTCTTCATCATAGATACCGTATTCACATTACCAAATAAACATCATGCCCTAAAACACAACAGAAGAACCACTGGTGCTTGTCTAAATTTAAGAATTTATTATAAAATTCAATCCCACAATCATGTTTGTTCTCAGGACAATTAAATCTCAGTTTCCAGGTTTAATAAATAAAATACAGGATGCTCAGTTAGATTTAAATTAAGGAACGTAGGTGTTCTGTTTTCTCCCCTTCAGTGGGAGAGCCTAATTAGACATTTTTTAATTATACTTTGTTTACTGAAAGTAAACAGTTCCAAGTAAACTCCAGACTACATAAATGGTCATTAAAAGTAAAAGTTTCCTACTCACAACCTAAGTTATTATCAGATTTACAGTTCATTAATTCTTGTGATATCCAAGGTTTATAATTCTCCCAGATTCTCTGTAAGTACAGAGGTTAGAATTTAATCAGCTAAAGCTCTTAATTTTTATAAATATTTCATCTATGTTGTGATTAGCATTAGTAAAGGTGGCTTAAATCGAATGGCCTAAGAACATAATATGTAGTTTATCATTTATTATTTATACTTTTTACATTAATCTGGAATTAAAAGTACAACAGCACATATTCTTAATTTTCAAGTTACTTTTCAAAAATATTTAATCACAAACAGTTTTTCCAACTCTATTTAAATTTTTATGAAAATCACACTTTGGATTTCTCTAAATATCAAGCTGTGCTCCGTGGTCCATGAATAAATTCATCAGGACGACAGCCAGAGGTCTGCAAATTTATCAATAACTAGCAAGAAAGAATTGAAAGACTGCTCCAATCTGAAGTCCACGACAACTCTCTGCAGCTAAAACCTTTCAGTCTACCAAGTACATATTTATTCATGATTCTTTTTGACCTTAAGAGATTTAGGGGAAAGGGTTGAAGCTTTGAAAGATCTAATCATTGGATTATTAAGTACTCCTAGAACATGAAGTATTATTCCAAAATTCATAAATAACATGAAGGTAGTGTAAAATAACAAAGGAACTCAAGTATTGCTGTCTCCTCTCTTCTCTCTGAGGTAGTAACATGAATGTCTTTTCTGGCTTAAGTTCGATATTATCTAAAGATATACTTTATACCCCATTAAAATAATATTAAAGTGGCAAAAATATTTGATACGTTTATTATTAGAAATATATCTAGCTAACAACATTTGAAAAAGATTCAGGGTTGTCTTCTTGTGCATAAATTTATATCCCCAGAAGTTACAAGAAGAAAATCCCTGTTTGAGAAAAAAAAAAAAAAAAAAAAAAAGACATCATGATACCCCAAAATTCTTCAGTAAGGTCTCAGAATTCATTTCCAAGTGTACATGATACCAAGTCCACTCTTCAAAGTGTTATGCACTGTATTGAGATGAAACTTTAAGAACATTTTCTTCCAGTGTGCACTATGCATCACCTTCATATCGGCAAAGAGAATGACCAAGGGCAGATCGAAGTTTGGAACTAAAGATTAACAGGAAGGCTTTACTGTTTGTATTTTAGTGAGTAGAACAAAGACATCAAGCAAAGTTCTGATGGGGAAGATATACTCACAGATGAGTCAATCTTGATATTTAAAGCAAAAGAAAATTGGATAAAAATATGAGCATTTTCCTTTACTTTGGGGAAATGGGGAGAAGATATGATTACACTGACCTCAATATGTCCCTGATTTCACACTTAAGATGATTTTGAATGATGAGTGCAAGTTACTGATAACTACAAGTATGTGCCAGAGACAATATCCCATACATCAACAGGGATGGGAAGAGAGAGTTCTGGCTTTGCAATGGAGTTTCTCGGGTCTATGCCAACCTGGCTCCTTCCTAATAAAATACCTGTTGAGAAAGACCCTAAGTGTAAAAATTAATTGATTTATTTGGGCCAATTGTATGGTCTTAAATACCAAAAAGGAAAGTATAACCAATGAGTAAAGTTATCAGTATATTTCTTTAAGAGTTCAAAGGATTTATGGTGGGGAGATGGGAGGGTGAATGGGGTCAGGGAGTCAAGGTGTGGACGGCGCAATGTACTTACCAGACAAGGCAGTCCACTATCCCCACTTCTCTTTAACATAGTACTTGAAACTCTTGCAATAGCAATAAGACAAGAGAAGGAAATTAAAGGAGTAATAATTGGAAAAGAAGAGATCAAATTATCTGTTTTTGCAGATGATATGATATTATATCTAAGGGATGCCAAAAATTCCACCCAAAAACTCCTAGAAATTATTAACATGCTCAGTAAAGTGGCAGGTTACAAAATTAACCTACGAAAGTCTATATCCTTTCTATATGCCAATAACAAGCAATCAGAGAAAGAGCACATGGAAACACTCCCCTTCACAATAGCTGCAAAAAATAAAATAAAATAAAATATCTCGGAGTAAACATGACCAAAGACATTAAAGAGCTCTACAATGAAAATTTTAAATCTTGAAAGAAAGAAATTGAGGAAGACATCAGAAGTTGGAAGGACTTCCCATGCTCATGGATTGGAAGAATTAATATTGTGAAAAAGACCATCCTACCAAAAGTCATATATAGATTCAACGCAATGCCAATCAAAATCCCCATGACATTTTTCACAGAATTGGAAAAAAACTATCCTAAGAGTTATATGGAAGCAAAAAAAGACCTTGGATAGCCAAAACAACTCTGAGCACTAAGAGCAATGATGGGGGGATTACTACACCAGATTTTAAGCTGTATTACAGGGATATAGTCATAAAAACAACATGGTACTGGCACAAAAACAGACCCATAGACCAATGGAACAAAAGTGAAAACTCAAATATGAGTAAATACAATTTCAGCCCCCTGATATTTGACAAACGGTCCAAGAACATTAACTGGAGGAAAGACAGCATGTTCAGCAAATGGTGCTGGCAAAACTGGATCTCCACTTGTAGAAGAATGAAACTAAACCCCTACTTTCACCATGCACAAAAGTCAATTCCAAATGGCTCACAGACCTCAATGTAAAGCCTGAAACTCTGAAACTATTAGAAGAAAACATTGGGAATAAACTGTAAGATATAGGTGTAGGAAAGGATTTTCTAAACCAGATATTAATTGCCCAGGAAACAAGGTCAAGAATCAACAAATGGGACCTCATTAAACTAGAAAGCTTCTGTACATCAAAGGAGGCAACCAGGGAAGTGAAGAGAAAACCCACAGAATGAGAGAAAATCTTCACCAGCCACACATCTGACAGAGCTTTAACATCCAGAATATATAATGAACAAAAAACAAAG
>NW_008349073.1:3888823-3913338 GCF_000622305.1 Nannospalax galili | reverse complement strand
TTGCAGGTAAATGGATGGAACTAGAAACTGTTATACTAAGTGAAGTAACACAGACTCAGAAAAAAAGTCGACATATATTCTCCATATGTGGATCCTAGAACCAAACTCTGATAAGTGAGTATGTATCCAGACATAACTACAGGAACCAGGATAATGGAAAGTAACCAGGGAGGTAAAGGAAAAGAAAGAATCAGAAAGAGAAAAATAGTAGGAAACAGGCCTTAATAAGGGAGATATGGATAAAAAATGGGTTAGTTTAAGGGAGGGGGGAGGGAAGGGTATATAAGGAACCTAGGGCATAAAGGGAAAGAAGGAGCTCAAGAGAGGTAGGACCACAGGAGAAGGGTATTAGTAAGGGAGAAAGGGGGGAAATTGGGGCACCTTAAGAGGGAAAACCATGATGGAGTGGTGAGACAATGTGAGAGATAAACAATGCCTAGCTAGCTTTGAAAACCAGTGAGAATCATATTACTCCTGCAACCTACTGACAAATTATATATCGCAGATCAAGAAATATATGTCTAGGTAAGGTTTATCTAAGATCAACTGGTCTTTGCCTAAGATTTATCTACATGACACACAGTAATTAAAAATACCAGACTGGTGGAATTAACATTCTTGGGTGTTTAACAGACATACCTTGAGGTCTATAATAATTGGGTCAGAGGGACATGAAAGACACTTTTTGCTCCTTGCCCTCCTAGGTCGACTAGTTCCAGGGGACTATGAGCATCTCTCAAAATGTCCTGTAATTGTGATGAGTCACCTGTACTCTTGATCAAGGAGGCTGAGGAGACCCCATCAGATGGACTTGAACCAGTGTCCAGTCTACAAAGAGGAGGGTCAACACAGAGGAATCATTTCCTCCATGCTTCCAAGCGAAGCCAATCATGGTCAAGCAGGACCTTTGACTTATCTTCACATAGGTGGAACTGGTAAAAGTAAGGAGCCAGGTGCTCCCCCCAAGCCCATGTGACCCGTGAGGAACATATCTTTAAATGACCTTAAGGGTAAAAATAAATCGGTTTATCTGGACAAACTGTGTGGCCTTAAACACCCAAAAGGAAAGTTTAACCAAAGATTAAAGGAGCCAATATAATTTCATAAGAGACCATATGTACAGCTAAAGGCTACATAGCAAGCAACAATTCCAGACAGGTGATACCTACTTCTGAGTTGTTGGCCAGGGTGGCCAAAGGTATTCCCAGATAGTAACCCAGCAGAGAACCACGAAATTGAACAGCAGACCCCAATCTTATCTAAAGCAATATTGACAGCTGATTACTGCTAGATGAGGAATAGCTGACCATCCTAAAACAAAGACCTCAAGATAGGCTGACTAGATTCACCAGAAGGACAAGTAGTGGGTAATGGCTGTGGTGCTGACAACACAGCAGATAGTAGCAGGGATATCAAAGTATAAGGGCTCTAGTAGGCGGGAGGGAGGCTATGGGAGGGTCCTACCTGGGAAGTGGGCCTATTAAAAAAAATTCTTCAAAGCATAAAAATTTGCTCCTTAGTAACTAGTAGATGTGATAAACATTACCACTGAAATCTACCTGATGACTTTATATCCATGCTCAGATGCTAAGGAGCTCAGAAAGTAATTGACTGTGACTAGTAGTAATCAGATATATAGAGATTAGAAACGCATATGCATCTTAGTGTCAGTTGTATTAAAAATGAATTTAATGAATTTTTCATTAAAAATGAAATGGATATCTTTTTCAAAGTTTAAAACCTCATTTAATTTTATGTCTTATAGGGTTTATATGGAGTACAATATTGTATAACAGTATTAATTCCAACTGTAAACCTAATAATGTACAGCTAATTTTGAAAGAGAAGCATCTTAGCTCTGGAAATTGTTATTGAATATGTCAATGCTGTTGTAATTAAATGCCTTTTCCAATCATTTGGTTATGAAATAATTTTTTAAAAATGTATATCCATACTCAGTAGCCAAGGATTCGAGTGTAACCTACTGTGACTAGTAATAATCAGATACATAGAGATTAGAGATGCATGTGCAAGCATCTAAGTGTTAGTAGCATTAAAAAAGAGTTTTTCTGTAGGAAACAGTATATGTTAAAATGAAATGGAGATCTTTTTTGAAGGTTAAAACTTCATTCAATTTCATGTCTTATAGGGGCTATACTGAGTTCAATATTGTATAACTGTGTTAATTCAACTGTGAACCTAAAATTTTACAGCCAGTTTTGAAAGAGATGTATCTTTGCTCTGGAAATTGTTATTGAATATGTTAAAGCTGTAATGAGATGCTTCTTCTAATCATGTGGCATTAAAAAAAAATAATGTAACAACAAAAAAAAAGAGTTTAAGGGATTACACTTCCCAGATTTAGGCTTAAGTCTATATAAAATTATTTAGACAATTATTTCTCATTGATGATTTTGTTCCTAACCAGAAAGTGCTGCTCAGATGTAAGACCTCAAATCTTGGTTTCCAATACTGTAGTGTCCACTTGTAGCTAAGGGAGACAACCAGCTATTGTTCTAAAATTATGGATAAATCCGTTTTCTCCCCCCTATTTAGAAGCCTTAGAGAGGGAACTGACACTGATTCTAACTACTCCAATAGATTTCAAAATACCTGAAACAAATCTTGAATCCATCACTATAGAGTCCAGTCTTGGAAGACAAAAGGAAAATGAGGAAGAACTCAATAGAGGGAAGCTTTTGGAAGCCCTTGTCAAGAAATTCCAATGGACTCACATATGAACATTTGAAAATTGCCCTGTCCTGACATTTTTCAAGCTCCCTGTCTAGAATTAATAATGCTAATTACTCATGCCTTTACTTCTCCTTCACATCTCCTATTCATTATTCAAGGACTTTCTTTTCCCATTAGAGATAAGAGTTATGCAATTTGGGAGTCTTTTAGATAGATCCCCTGAAGGGGTATGCCAATTGCTTCACCCTGCATCCCTGTTCAGCATGGAAGAAGACAGAGGTGTCTGTGTCCCTATTTCCTACTGACAATTTGGGTAACCCCTTCAGGGGATGGTGTGATAAGAATAGGAGGTAGGAATTGGCTAGGCAACTAGGGTAAAAGGACCCAAAAGAAAAGTAGCCTGTTCCTTGGCTAAAATTAAAATGTCTTTGAGACTGTTAGCAACATACTCTGTTCCAAAGGCCAAAATGTCAAAAGTATTTTGGAGCTTGTATCTAATCCTTAAAAGATTTTAGGGCTACCTCTTGGGGGAGGGTGGATATTAGAGTAGCAAAAAGCTGCATAAAAATGAATAAGTGAAAGAAGAAGAAGAAGAAAAAAGTGATGGGGAGATATGTGAAGTGTTGGAGGGGAGGGAGTGGGCATGGATTTGATCAAAACACTTTATATGCATGTATGAAATGCTCAATAAAGTTTTTGTAAAAGTTCAAAAAAAAAGAAACTAAGAATGTTTTCTTCACTGACTATTTCATTGATCTGCTCTTATTTTCAGGGTGAAATACTATAGCTTACAGCTGCACTACTTCACCAAAGGTAAATGACTGGATTTATATGGCAGGTCAGGGAGGAGGCAGCTTCAGAGGGCTGGGCTTTTGGAAAAGCTTTTCCTGTGAATGAACCTGAGAAGGTCTACTGGAGATCAAAAAGACAAGACGGATGACTCAGCAAAGCTTCAGAGGCAAACCCTACATGGTAGTAGTGAACACTCCAGAGACTGACTCCTCAAACATACTGGATAGAAAACCTGGAGGAGCTATTCATAGATCTCAGGAGAATATAATGCTATCCAAACAGAGGAGACTCTCTCATGCACTGCTGCCTGAAGAGCGATCGCTGGACTGGCAGGATACTACATGGGAACTTACAACAATATAGGTGTCCACAAGCCACCCCAGTCCTTCTCAATTACATTTTGCATTTTCACAAGTTCTGATTCTTACACAGACTGATGTTAGAGAAACACTGCTTCCATATTTAGATGGATCCTCTTGATACTAAAGCTGAAGTCTAGTTGAGGAATCTCCATCCCAGTTGAGTCAAGGGACTGAAAACACCAAGCAGGAGTTTTCAAACTTTAATTCAAAAATGATCAGAATAGACATAAAGGAAAAGGACAAGCTACAATAACTTAAAAGGCATGAACAAAATGTAGACATCATCAGGTTTAAGAAGTAGATTTGGTCAAAATAACATTTAAAAAACTTCTTTGATTCATAGTGTGACATAGAAACATAGAATGGGTTAAATATCAAAAATTCCTCTTTACACATTCATACACCACAAAATGAAATTTCAGTCACATGACCACACATACAGCAGTGGTTCTTCAAAACTGTGTCATTATCACAAGTATTAGGATACACTGTTTGTATGCATGCGTTACTAGTGGTTTAAACAATGCCAAGCTGCTGCTCATAGAGAAATGTAATACATACACTTATTTACAGAACACGATACTTGAATATGTTACTGGCTAGTGTATTTACTATACCTTTCATTCATTATTTAAGAGTTCATTCCTTCTACTGAAAAAAATATTCTAATAAAATTACTCTAAAAATACCACCAGCCACCTCATACATTTCATGCTTATGTCTCTCGGTTACATCAGGATCCATGTTGAGTGATTCTTCACTCTCTATATGATGTAGGTTTACATAAGTACATACACTATCTCATGTTTACAAAGTGACAAATCACTTAGTGACATATTTCTCAGAGTATGTTCCCATCATTAAACAATGCATGACTGTTCTTAGGAATTACTTACAAAAAGTATCTCCATCATTTCTTTTTCCATCTCTGATCTGCTACTAATAACTAGGAGCATTGCTTTTGTTTAGCAGATGGGACACTATGTGGAGTAGAACAGGTGCTCCATAAATGTGGTTATTGTCACAATAAAAACAATTATCACTACTAATAATTCATTATTGTCTGTGCCTCCTCACCTAACCAATCTGGTCTCTTTAGGTTGAGTTTTTATAGCCCATTGGGACTGCTAAGAACATGGGAAGAAAGAACTGGACTTGTTGCAAAATAGTTTCAAACTGAAGAATCTAGTCATTTCTTTCACTCAATTCAATGAAACTTGAGCAGAGAAAGACTGATCAGACTTAATGTTTTCTTTTTGAAGCAGGGTAGTCCAGGTTGCCCACAGATGCCCTATGTAACTGAAGATGACCTTGAATCTCTGATTCTCCTGCCTCTATATCTCAAGTGCTTATATGACAGACGTGCCAACAGGCCCAGCTTAATGCCTGTTTAAAAGAAAGAGGATCAAAACACTCATCTCAGTTTACAAAATCAGACAATATGGACATTCTCATTTCCCAAGTTCAATGATATAATTATCTACAATATAAGCTTCAGCTTTCAAATGTTTGTTATTTTTTTAGGTTGTTGATGACAATGACTATAATGACAACTAATACTGCTATAAGTATCCCACCCTGGTAAACTACTTTATGGTACTTTAAAAACCGTGAACTCTATGAATCTCATCATATCCTAATGCATTGCTTGGGACCAACTAAAGAAGGAGACCAGCCTCTATCATCCATCAGTGTCTGTTCTAAGACTGTCTGATTCCTTTTCAAAGTCCCTCATCTGCACATCAGCCAGGTTTCCTACTCACGTTTCTGCTATATGAAAGTCCTTCCATTGTACAGATTTGCTCCTGTTTTTCCTCACTTATAATTGTGATATAGCCATGCACTGGTACATAAATAGTAATTATTCTTATATTTAAT
This sequence comes from Nannospalax galili, assembly GCF_000622305.1. Lineage (NCBI taxonomy): Eukaryota > Metazoa > Chordata > Mammalia > Rodentia > Spalacidae > Nannospalax > Nannospalax galili. The sequence goes on along the minus strand of NW_008349073.1, from coordinate 3,907,612 downwards.
GGCAGTGAAATATGAAACACTAAGTAGTGAGGTAATGCTCTGTCTTACCATGTGATGATTTTACTTGATCTAACCTTAAGCTTCCTGCTCATTCTCACTCAGCCATGAATGGAGTCAGGACTTAGAGAATGTGAAAAACACCCAGGTATCTGTGAGGGAATTTATTTTCATGATTTAAAATATATTTTTTAACTTTTTTCACAATTATGTCATCTTTTAATTGAGATTTTAAAATTTCATACACTATTTCCCACTCACACCCAGACCCTCTCCCCATCCATGCCCCCCACAACTGAACCCTATGCACTCTGCTATACATGCTGAGTCTACTAATTCAGGTGTTTGTACCCAAATGTCCTTCATTGTAAATGCATCCACTGGAATCTAGTCAGCCCATTCAGTGGTTGTATGTAAGTCATACTCTCCCTCACCCAACAGCAACCAGTCTCAAGTAGTTCTCTATCTAGTGCTGACCCACCACCTATTTCTCACCTCCCTTCTGAGCCCTTTTTTAATTGAGCTGACATGGGTCCCGCACTGGATGTCACCACTGCCACAGGCGCACATGAGCAAGCTTCCATTGGCCTCATACAGTCATGAACTAGCTCATGAACTGGCTCTGGCTCTAACAATCTTTCTGCCCACTCTTATGCAATGGTTCCTAAGCAGTGGATGGGTGAGAATCCATACAGGAGTCCCATCCTACACTCTACAATCTCTTACTCTCCAAAACTTGGCCAGTTGAGTCCTGTGTGTAACGCACTCTGACGTATATGGAAGCTTCAAGGGTGAGAATTGAAGGGTGCATTAGCCCTCTCTTTACCCCTTATTCCACTATGTTCCATGAGCCTTGGTTGAAGAGATTCGACTGCAGATGTGAGAATTCCATATAAGACTATTGTATTTGCATTATTTCCATTCCTCCTAGTACCCCTCCAACTCCTCCCACGACCCCCATTTCCATGTCAATATCTTGTCATCTGCTTTGAATATTATTGCTACACATACATACACACATACATACATACATATACACATTTACATACATTTACATACATGGAGCCCATTTAGTGGTGCTCCTGTGTACCTGTGCTTAGGGCTCCTCACTTAGGATTAGATAATCTCTCAGGGAGCTAGTCCCCAGAGAAACTGATTCTCCCTCCTTCAGCATCCACTAATTGCCCATAGTTCTTCATTTTGATGTGTAGGATCCTATGAAATTTCTCCCATTCACCTTGGTATGTCAACTGGTTTTGTCATTGTGCAGATCTCATTAGACTCCCACACTGTGGAGATGTCATTGGTACAGCTTCCCTGTCATGTCTAGAGTGCATTAACTAGCAGCACATGTCTTGTCCCTCTGGCTATTACATTCCTTCTGCCCCCCCTCTTCCTATATGTTTCCAGAGTCTTAGGTGCAGATGTTGCATTCAAGGTGCATCACTTGGGGATGGGTGCTCACAGTCACTTTTTCTCTATATTTGTCTAGTTGTGGGACTTTTTGGTGCTCTCTATCTGTTGCAAAAAGAAGCTTCTTTGATGAGTGGTGAGATGTCCACTTGCCTGTAAATATAAGGACACAAATTTAGAATATAGTAAGAAACAATGCTGATCAGTCTAGGGAAGTCACAAAGCAGGTTCCTCTCTAGGGTCTAAGACCTCTCCATCCATGTGTACTTGGCTATGCTTATGGTGTCACGTATGATTTCCCTCCCATTAAGTGGGCCTTAAGTCCCGTTAGACAGTAGCTGATCACTCCCAACATAGAAGTGCCACTATTACACCAATAATTTGCTGGCCAGTCGTTGTATTTCATAGGCTTTAGAGCTGGGTAGAATCACTAACTGGTTTCTCCCTTGGCAGTTTGCAGAGTATCTTCCAATACTGTGAGAGCTAGTCCTCAGGGAGTAGGCTTCCAGGTCAGTTCTAGCTCATTTGATCTAAGTCCTGTGTCTGAAGTAAGCCATTTCTTCAGCAAAAGAGTTTTACTTTCTTGTTCTGGGAGGCAATCAAGGGCTGTGGCAATAGCCTATAATATCTTGAGACCCTGAACAACAACTCAAAGGAAGGCTTCCTTTTCCTGGCACTGTGATATAACCATCAGCTCACATCTATATTATATGTGTGTTTTTAAGACTTATTAAATATTACATATCCCTTTGGTTTTTCATAACATATAAGAATTATTTATCTATTTTAATACTTTGGGAATTTCAGCAATATATTTTGAACATATTCATTTCTATCCCCCATCTCCTTCCAAATACACTCCCACCTCCCTACCTCACAAACCTCCTGTCCTCTTTTTTAAAGTCTGTCCAGTCCAATTTGTATTGCTCAAACACTCCTGAGTGTAGGTCCTTCCTCTGGAATGTGGTTGACCTACCAGGGGTCATACCTAACAGGAAAAAAAGACTCTCCCTCTCCCAGCAACTATCAATTTCCAATAGTTCTTCAGCTAGAAGGGGGACCTCATACCTACCTCCTCTCACCTCTCACTGGAATTCTGTCTGGTTTGAGTTTGTGCAGGTCTTGTGTATGCTGTTACAACCACTGTGAGTTCACCCTATTGTGTCTGGAAAACACTTTCCCTGTAGTCATTCACCACCTTTGACTTTTACAATCTTTCTGCCTATTCTTCTGAGATGATCCTGAGTGTTGGGGGAAGGAATGTGCTATAGATGTCACAGTTATCCAAGTACTCCTCCATAGTCTCTTGTTATCTGCAGGTTGACCAGCTTTGGACCTGTGAATTAATTGCCATCTGCTACAAAAAGAAGCCTCTTTGCTGAGATTTGAGAAATGCACTAATGTGTTAATATAATGATAGTCTTTAGGAGTTTAATATTATGTCCATTTAGCAGAATGCTAGGATCTCCACTGGGATCACAGGATCTAGGCCCCTGTAATGATGCCAGACATGGGCTTCATCTTGTGGAACAGACCTTGAATTCAATCAGAAGGTGTTTGCTTATTTCTGTAACATCTATGCCATTATTGTACCAGTGGGTATGTCTGGAAGGCCATTCTGTCACCCTCCCTAGAAAGTCCCTTGCACACAGCCCTTATTAATTTCCTGACCTCTATGAGTTTTCTGAATGAACACTCATAGGTAGATTCAAACCTAGCATCCACATATGAGAGACAACATATGAAGATTTTTTTTTTTCTGGGTCTAGTTGATCTCACTATAACTTCTATGTGTTATCCTAGCCGATGATCTGAGAGTAGAGGTGTTAAATCCTTTTTATCACAAAGACACCAGAGTGAATTATAAATGAACAGCAATTTTAAAGTATTTAAAGGAACCTGACAGAGTGGTGCATGCCTTTAATCCCAGCACTTTGGAGGCAAGGGCAGGTAGATCTCTGTGACACTGGAGCCAGACTGATCTACATATTGAGTGCCAGGTAAGTTGGGGGTTCAGGAAGACCCTGCATCAAAAAGAACAAAAAGGTATTTAAAAGAAAATAGGGGAGACAGAGAATGCAATGGGTTAGAAAGATAAATAGGAATGCTGAAATAGGAGGGGTTAATTGGGGTGGCAGATGGGAGGTCAGAGTAGAAGAAGAAAGCAGAGAACATAAGAAGGAATACCAAAATCGTCATATGAATATGTATGTGCGTGTGTGTGTGTGCATGCGTGTGTGTCTGTGTGTGTGCGTGTGTGTGTGTGTGTGTGTGTGTGTGGAGTGTGCACGTGCATATATGAAAAGAGTTTCAATAGAGTTACCCTATATCAGAGAAACAACGCCCCTAACAGCACAGGCTGACAAATGAAATGTCCAGTGTTAGGAATTGGTTACTTCTTTCGGAATCATTAGTCAGTGAGGTCCCATAGACCCCCAGATATTGCAGTCTACTGTATTGTTTGGTTACTCTCCAGAACTTGATGGAAAGACCCTATTGCTGAAGATATCACATACTTGAGTCATAGAACCCCGCATGACTGACATTGCAGTCACACATAAAAATCAGAGAGTTGCCGTGCTGGGCCTCTGAGTGGCTGTGTGGAATAAAGCTGTTTTATTGTCTTGAACCCCACCCATAAACTACCATATGAGAAAATATTTCCTTATTCTTCAACAGAAAAGAATTGAGGAGGTCTATTTTCCCTTCAATATAGAGGACCTTCAATAGAAACAGGCCTCACAACATTACAGAAATGGCCCAGATACACTGGGTTCTTTCCTCTGAACCATCTGTGACAACAGAGGTACAATTTTGTGTTAAGTGGGCTTCAGATTTATAATGGAACTGAAATGAGTCACTGGGAGGAAAGCATGCGAACCGTGTTCATGCCACTGTTGATTCTTAATTTGGCCTTGTTTCCTCTATTGGGTGTGCAGTGTGGCCTTCTGCTTACAACTTTCAAATAAGTATCAAGAATTTTCAATGTTGAATCTTACATCTTTGCATGTCGTCTCTCATACTGTGTGTGTGTGATTTGTGTAATCTGAAATTTACATAATTAGTAAAAATTCAATAAAAGAGCTTTCAAAAACCAAAAAAAAAAAAGAGAAAAAACTTAAATGGCAAAGGTTATAAAAGAGATATTTACCGACTGAAAAATTATACATACAATATCTCTACATGAGTCCATGTGTATAGATGAAGGTTACATAACAAGAAACAATGTCAGGAGAAAGCTCCCTTTGAGTTGTTGGCTAGTATAGTCTAAGAGTCCCAAAGTTACACAGGCTATTGACATAGCCCTTGATTGCTTCCCAGAACTTGAAGGTAAGACCCTACTGCTAAAGACAATATGTAGAATTTGGAGCAGTGGAGCTGGAACTGACCTGGAGGCCACCTCCCCTAAAAGCTAGCTCTCATAGATTGGAGAGCACAATGCAAGTTGCTAAGGAAGAACATCCCAGCTTTAAGACCTAATAACCACAACAATGACAGGCACAGCAAAGTACTGGGGCAGTAGTGGTACTTTTATCTTAGGGATAATCAACAGCTCCCTAATTGGACATAAAGCCCACTTGATGGGAGGGATCTCGTGTGTGGTACTATAAACATAGCCAAATATATATGGCTAGAGAGGTCATAGATCTTAGAGAAAGCCCCAAGGCTGTCACTTGCATAGACAAATGTAATTACTTACTCTGTGCAAAATATGTATCATTATATTTACAGACAAGTATCCCAGTCACCACTCATCAAAGAAGCCTTTTTTCAACAGATGGAGATTATTACAGAGTTCCACAACTGGTCATATACAGAGAATGTCTGTGAATTGCCCAAGAATAAATGACACATCTACAATGCAACCTCTATACCTAAGGCTCACAGAACATAGGAGAACAAGAGAGAGAACACTAATGCATTTCTCAATTCTCATGAATGAAGCTCCCTCATGGAACAGAGGGTCAGGAACACAAAATCACAAACGGCCAAAGCATAGAGACTAAGAGTCCGCAGGATGCTGGTCCTTGGACAGGACTCCTGTATTAAACTTCACCTACCCATGGCTCAGGGACACTGCAGAAGAGGGGGCAGAAAGATTGTAAGAGCCAGGGAGGAGGTGCATGACCATATGGAAACAGAGTCTTATAGGCTCCTGGGCCCTTGCTCATATGAACCTACAGCAACGTTATCAGCATGCACAAGATCTCATGCAAACTCAGGCAGACAAAATCCCAGCACAGAACTGCGGAAATGGGCAGCAGGTCCCAATCTTAGCCGAAGAACTATTGACAGCTGATTACTGCTGGGTAAGAAACAGCTGATCTTCTAAAAGGGGTGACTCTAGATAGGTGACTAGACCTCAGTGGATGAACTTGCACTGAGGGAAGTCTGGGGATACTAACTTGATTCGATGGGCCTTAACACAAATGACAGAATACATGAATTCCAGTGGTGGAAACTAAAGGAGGGTGCCAATGGGGAAGGGGGTATAAAGATGATTAAGATGTTCCGTATGAAATACACAAAAATTCAATAAAAAAATCTATAGAAAAAGAAGCACTATTAACCAATATAGATTGATTCTTCAATACCATTTATATCAAGCAAATACAAATTAAAGTCACATTATAACTGTATTTTTCATCTATTAGTATTACATTTAGTGAAAGGAGTAGTTAAAATGAGTATACATTTTCTCAATAACTATTTGCCAACATTTGCAGAACAAAAATTTAAATATGTATTAGCTTTACCTGGCAAAGTCGCTTAAAAAGTATCATAATTAAAAGTAAAATTACTGTTTATTAAAGCAACCTAACATTAAGAAACATGTGGAATACTGTATAACCATAAACATTTATGACCTAGCTCTGTAATTATTACCTTAAAGGGTATTCATGACATATGTTTTATTAGAAATAAGCAATTTAATACATGATAGCTTTATTATTTTGTGTAAAATGAAAACAGTGACATGTATCTATTCATGTAGGACACTAAAATACTCAGCATTACATGTCCAGGTGGTATTTAATAGGTTTTAAATAATATTTTATATATGTATATATGTGTGTGTGTCTCTGTGTGTGTGTGTATTTTTCTATAACAAATACATATCCATTACTAAAATATGTATTGATTACAATTAAAAATAAGTAATTATAATTTAGAGAGGAAGAAGAGTAAAAGCTGGTATATAAGGTATTCAGGAGGGTTCTTCTTAGCAATGTTAAGGTTGGTTCTTGTGGCTAGTTCTTTCATAGTGACTAGTCACAAATGGAGGAAAATAAAAATGCTGTGAAGTATCCTCGGCTGAGTTGTATTCCAGTGCTTGATACTGATACCAGATGTTTAAGGAAATATAAGCAATTAAATATCAGCAGGAATTATACTTGACTTCTAGTCAGTAAGACTTACCTAAGATTTACTTAACTACTATCAGCAATGTTGTCTAATTATTATGTACATAGGATTTTAAAGAACCGTGATAGTTCTATGTCCCTTACATTCAGAGAAGTTACTTAACTGACAAATACTGTACATTTCATAGCGTACAACATGAAGTATTTTGGAATATATACAATCTAGAATGGGTAAATCAAGCTATCTGACATAAAATTTACTTCATACACTTTTTAAAGGTTACAATATTTAAAATTTACACAACTGTCAAATTTGAAACATAGCCTATGTTAACTATAGTCATGATGTGAGATTGGACTCTTGAACTTATTTCTCCTCACTGAAATTTTGCATCATTTGTACAGCCCAGCCTCTAGGAACCACATTGTGTTCTCTGCTCATGTAAGCACAACTTGCTGGACTTCGTGTAAGAGCACATCAAGTGATGGACTTTCAGCACCTGGCTCATTTTTGTGACCTAAGTGTGAATCAACAAATGATTATATCAAGAAAATGTGGTGCATATACACAATGGAATGCTATTCAGTCATTTAAAAAGGAGGAACTTTTGTCCTTTGCAACAGTACATGGGAATGTGGAGAATATTATGTTATATATATTTACATTATCTATATATAAAATAAGCTATGTGAACTTTTGAGCAAGCCCCATGCCTGTAATTGTTTTATTGTTGTTTTATTTTGATCAGCCTGTTTACATAACCAAATAGAATACTTCTTCAGAATACTAGAATGCTTAGCTTGACCATGTCTTTGTTCCTTGACGGCTGTATTACAGATAGAGTTCTTACAAGAATGTGCTACAAATCAAAATAAAATCACAAATTAAATTTTTTTAAGACTCCAAAGAGTTGTTTTAAGTGTAGAGAATATCTTGGAGATCATGGTTCCTCCCTTCCAACAAGAACATTCATCCCCAGTGTCACACTATCACATGAATTACACTAATAGACTGTGGGGCGTGACCCTGGCACGCAGCCAATAATAGTCATGTCATTCATAGCCGGATGTATTAACTTTGAAAAACAGATCCAGGCAGAGTTCGCAGAGACAGGTCAACAAGATACAATTCCAAAGCGTAAATTCAGTGAAGGTCCTCTTTGAATACATAGGTGGTTTTTCTTTGTCCTTGCAAGACTCAAAAATCATTGTGGGTTTTCATTGTTTTGAGGGTCTTTCTCCATGAAGTTTCCATCCTAAGGCACCACAGACTTAAATAGTAAGGACCCTGGAACCTCGTGTCTACAATTCTAAAAAAGGACCAGCAGATGGCAACATTGCCCTGTTGAGAAAGATGATAGGAACCTGTCTCGGCACAGAAAGTCAGGAGCCCCATGGCAGTGCTCCCTGCATGTGGAGTTCAATTCTATCTAAGCGCAAAAAGATGAATCTTCCAGAACATATTGAGGAAGATGAGACAAATGTATGCAAGTATTATAGAAAGGTTATACAAAACAAATGCCCACTTTTAAATGCAAAAGAAGTTGCATTTAGAGGAATTTTGACAGTCTCATAGTTGATACCAATTAATTTTTCTATAAACATTATTATAGTTTCTATTTCTCTGCATCCTCAGAGATGGCCTTAGTCATATTCTTCCAGTTCTGCATAATCAAGTTACTGTGAAAGTTGAGCATTGTTCCATGATCCACAACCAAATAAACTGATTTCCCTAATAATCCTTAAGTGAGGGTGTTGACCATGGTGGTCAAGAGCAACTGGTTTCAAAAGAATGATGGGCTTAAATTGCTTATCATTTACTTGGACAAATGATCGAATCTTGTTGAGTCTGAGGGTCCTCAGAGTAAAAGAATGTTAACTACACACCTGACTCACAGAATGAAATCAGAGAACAAATGTTTGTCGAGCTAAATTTCGAACATCATAATGCCTGGAATAGTGTAAGCCCCCATTGATGCTTTTTGTTTGTTTTTTGTTTTGTTCTGTTTCTTGAGGCAGGGTCTCTTTGTTGCCCCACCTGGCCCGAAACTCACTAGGTAGATCAGGCTGGCTCTACCTGCCTCTGCCTCTGCCTCCAAGTCCAGGGATTAAAAGAATGAGCCACCATGCCCAGCTTCTTTGATGCTTTTTATCATCACTAACTATAATTTGTTCTTGATTGGACACCTTTTCCATTGTTTGCATGGTGAAAACTTTTTAAAAATGGGAACGATTGACTCATCATAGCTTCTTGCCCTAATCCTACAGGAAATGGACTCTATTTTCTTTTAACAACTGATTTCCATCTCCTCTCCTGTCTCTCAGTCTCTGTCTTTGTAAGTATATCTCTCATCATGGTTGGATCCCATTGGCCAGTTCATCAGGCCACCGGCTTTTTCTGCGGCTGACTGGAAGCTGTGTGGAGGGGATGTGTGATTGAGTCCTCCCTCTACCATACCTGCTATCTTAAGGAAAGATCCTATTTCACAAGGCCACTTCCTTTAGTTACATTTCCAAACATAACTAAGACCCACTAAAACAACTGGGCACAATCATCTTGTCTTCTAACCTCTTTCAACTCTGTTCCATTTCACTGCTTTTCCCTTAGCTTGTTGTCTTGTTATAGTCACCAGATTAGTCAGCCATATGAAGAAAACATGTCATTAACCTATTCATCTCAGAATATTCTAGGTGAAAGACCTCAGTTGTAAACGCCTTCCTTGTACTTCCTTCTCCTCTCTCCTCTCCCTGCTCCTTCTATTATCTCACAGTTACAGCTTAAAGAGAAGCTAGTTATAACTCCACTTCAAAACCAATTCAACAAACCCATATCCTTGCTATGGATGAACTGTTGGTGTTTTATAAGCCTAACCTTTGTAGCCTAACTGTGAAAATCATGACCTCTTCTTTAGGGCTACAGTACAGCACCGCTACTGTATGGCTAAATTACCTCTATGTGTTTAACAGAGAGGAGACAACATCAAGTGACTCTAGTTTTCATTAACGTCTACCCTACCTGTACTGAAGCTTGTTAATCTGTAGGTTTTCTAGATACTTGCTTGTACCTAGCCTCCTCTGTAGAAAGTATTAAATCAGGAATGCTGCCTCACCCACAAATAAACAAGTAAACGGCAGAGGAAGTTCCTTACCCAAACCATTGTCCATCCCCACTCCGTATCTGTAAGGGTCTATTCTGATACTCTCCTTCCACCTGAGTGCCTACATTTACAAATAGCGATAAATGACCAGACCCCACATGGCTTCTTGTAAGTGACCCTGGAATTCTAGCCTATAACCCCCACAGTAATCAACCTAGGAAGCCAAACCATAATTTGTGTAAGAATTAGCTGAGGAAGAGAAAAACTTGATCCAAGTGAATGAATGCCAATTTCTTCACTTTTTGGACTATTTTCTGCTTCCTACCCCAGCCAATAAGAATAAACCAAATACGTTTGTCAAACCAGTCACAAAAGGTGCTTCATGTGTAATAACTTACTATCAGCCAACAATGCCTAGTCAGAGCATGTGTGAATCTATCATCTATCTGTCTATCCATCTGCCTATCTATCTGTCATCCATCTATTTATATCTATCTATCTATCATTAATCTATCACATAAAGTTCCATTTATCTTTCTATCTTTGAGTCTTTGATAAGGCAAGTGATGGTGGTTGATTCTTTTGCGGTGACAAGCTCTGCTTACTCTCTGTGTGTTCTGGTTTGGGAAGTTTTTGTTATTACTACAATCATTCATGGGGTTCCCCTGAGATACTGTCTGTATTTCCCATTGCTGTTGTCTGTAGGTTTCCAGCAGGTGCAATACACAGGGAGAGCCTCTGTGCCTTGATCCTTGTGTCTTATAGAGTCCACCCTAATGTGATAAGTCAACACAAGATAAGATTCTGCTTTCTTCATTGAGTACCTTGGCTATTTACTCTCCATTTGATGAGTAAGTCTTGTTCCCACTACATTGACGTCCTTGGCAATCTTTCCTATTCATCGTTTTTTGCTTTCTTCTGTGTTTATGTTTGTGCTATGCTACCTAAAAGTGTAGTTAATGGTATGAAGCACAGCAGGAGAGAACCCAGGAATGGGTCCTAAAAGCCTGATGTTCTAACTGGCCTCACAGACCTGTGAGTTTTTAGTTCTCACCAGCCCAGCTTTCATTTGTAAAAGCAAATCTGTGGGACACAAGTAAAACTGGATGATTGCTTTTTTTCATTTCAAACTTTGTCCTGAGAACTTGTCTTTGATCCAGACCACATTTTCTCTCTGCTTTTATGCACTTCAGAGTGTATACACTGTCAAATTTACATCCATAGGTAGATGACTATTTGGAGGCCTGAGATGTGGCGTCTCTATATACACATCTCACTTGACATCAGCAGGTTTCACAGGGTCATTGAAGAAAACCTCCTGCTGCTTCTATTTCACTCCTAATTCTGAGCATAGCATGGTAAATGTCAAAAGACTACCAGGTGATATAAATCTTCAAAGATCACTCTGAGGAATGTTTGACTCTTAAAGGGGTATCTTAGGGAAAAGGGAGCAAGATTTCTCAAGTCCAATGTGGGCAGAATTTTTTCTATTGATTTTACAGAGGACTTCAAATGAAACTCTCATTAAAAAAAATTCTTCACTAAAGATCCTTTGACCAAAGCTAACAAACAGTTTGATAAATTGTCCAACAAACAAAACTCAATTTCCTGTCAAATCCTCTACTATTTTTATATTTCGCATGCTCCCCAAGCCTGGGTTTTGCTCTTGTTCCTTCATTATTATTTCTTCAACCCCACTGACATCTCTTCCCACTCTTTGCCCTTGTCTAGATCTTTTCCAAATGATTTTAGGGGGAAAACTCTAAAATATCAATTGCTTTCAAGGATTCATCTTCCCAGATTAAGTTGCACATGTCTACTCTAGAGCTATACCTCATATCTGAGCCAAATTATAAGCTATAATTAAAGATTTTTTCTAAACACAGTAATAACCATCAGGTACACAGACAAGAATTTAGATTTTCTCTGAGTCCATGTTTGACCTATCTTGACTTAGACAAATACTAAGCCCTAGATAGGAAATATTGAAAAGATTGACCCTACAAGAACCTTTAAAATTCTTCTTTTCACAATAAACCTGAGACGTGAACAGGGTCTAAGAATGCACAGTAAAGACCTCTACCTGAAATATTTCTAATAATGTTGGTTTAGTCATCATCCCATCATGCAAACAGAGAAGAGACAAAGCTATAGGGCATTTTCAGGTGAGACTAGACAGTTCCTATTGGCAACACTTGAGAGTTAAAGGAGGCCCTCACATAGTAACCACCCTTCCATCTACTTTTGTCAATGAAGTTACACATGAAATTGGAGTCTTCTTTGAGACAGGAATTAGAAGTAAGTAGGAGCACTGAATGATAGCATCTTATATGACACCCTGAGAAGACTTTGGAACCAAAAAAGCCAAGGACCCAAATAAACTTAAAGTCCTGCAGCTCACATACCTTTCTGAATGACTACTTGTAGACAAGAACACTAGAAACAAACAAACAAACAAAAGATGATCCTATCTTACAAAAGAAATGCAAAGTCCAAGGGGGGGAAAAAGCCTTAAATTCAACCCAAGAGAGTGCTCTGAGGAAGGAGAAAGCTTTTAATAGCCCACACTCAAGATGCATCTTGTAATATAGTATGACTCTTGTCCTTCAGGCAAGACAAGAGCTACTCTCTCTTCATTAACTTCTTCCACCTTTGCCCAGCCTCGTCCTGAGAGTAAACAAATTGTATAGCTGGTGGTCTTGAACCATGATCCTTGGCCCCTTAAATACAAAACAATCCTGCTCTCATTGCATCCTGCAAGCGTTATAGGAAGAGACTTACCTGGTAAGTCATATGGTAACAGCAAATGCAAAGCAGAGTGATTACTTCTTGAACTTCCAGAGGACTCCTCTCTTCACTGTCACTATGTGTCTTTTCTGATACCTTTACTCCCCCCACTACATTTCATGCACCTGGGGTAAACATCTGGATGCTCCAGCTAGTTTCTGATGGACGTTGGAACAAATTGCCTAACAGAACACCCTTCTATCATTTCACAGTACTAAAGGTCTTGAGTGCAAAATGGGTCTCAGTGGGCTAAAATCAAGGTATTGTTGGAGCAGTAGTTCTACAAACTCAAATGAGGAACACACAGCTTTCATTTCCCAGCGTTTATAGGACATTTCTTCCTTGGCTAACAGCCCCTTCCTCAGCCTTCCGTATGAGAAGTGGAATATCTTGAAATCTCTGACTTTCTTCTTCTGCTCTTAACACTTCTGATTACACTGACTTCCCGCCTCCTGGTAATACTGAATAATTCTCTTCCTTTCTCAGTCAGCTGATGGTCAACCTTAAGTCTATCTGCAAATTGGATTCCCCTTTGTTATAGAATTAACATATTCATAGCTTCTGAAGAGTAGGATGTGGACATTCTGGATGGTTACTATTATTCTATTAACCAAAACATTGTTCCTGGTCTTCTATGGTTAAAATTTCTACTAAAACCACCCCTCTATTTTTCTAAGATTCTTGAATAAGCATTCAGAGGTATAAATTTCCCTTGTGATTCCATTCTAACACGGTATGTAGATTATATTCTCCTTTGCTAGAGGACAATGAAGCCCATTAAAAGAATTCCATTTACTTGACCCTATCCTTAGCAGAAAAGAGCATAACATCACTAAAGATAAATTATCATTTTTACAAAATAGTTCATTATTTAGGGTACAGTGTACTGATGGAAGGGAAGATACTGCCCTGTTAAAGACTAGCCAAACTTATCTCACTGACAAAATGACAACTTAAACCAATGTTAGGTTTAATTGGGTATGGAATTTTTCTGGTAAAGCATCATCTTGTTATGAATAGACTCCAGCTTCAGTAAAAGAAACTCTCTTCCAAGGGTAAATCATAGGCAGGCTTCCTGAGACCTAAAGAAGACTCTTGATTGTTGCTGTTTCTTTGGTTTTGATTTTTACTTTTAGGAATAGGGATCAAACCCAGGGTCTCACAAATACTAAGCAAATGATCTACCATTGCATTGCATCCCAGACTAAGAAGGCTCCTTAAAGCTTCATTGCCTGGGCATGCTTGATTGACTACAAAAGACGCATTTAAATATCTGTGTGTGAATGATCTGGACAATGTGAGGTTTAAATTCAATCTCATAACAAACAAAAAATTTCTGCTTACTATACGGCACTCTGGGCCCTGTTGTACAGGCCTACCTCCTCATCAGGGCAAAAGTTAGAGCGGTAAAGCCTGTCAAGGACTCTGAACTGGTTCGCAGTATCATTATTTGACCTCATGGCTCTTCACACAATGCAGACCTTACTATGCACTTAAAGCATAAAGATTTTCAGCCAGTCAAGATGAGACACTTCTAGTCTCATCTCACATTACAATTCACTACTATAGAACCTAGATCCTGCCACTCTCCTCTTCCCAGAGAAAGGGATACTTTTCAGTGATCTCAAACTGAAGTTAGGGAACTTTCTGTACCTCACTCAGATTTAGTAAAAACTCTCATTGCAAGTATTACTTGCTAATAGATCATACCTCAAGAAATAAAATAGAGATTACCTCAAATAGTGCATAGTATATGCCCTGTACCTCTGACTAAAATCCCTGTCTAATTTGTAGCTGATTGGGTTTGATTGGTTTATGTTCTTACTCATAATTATTCTTTATTTTTTTTCTATAAACTTCTATTTATCAAATAGTGCCCATTTCTTTATAATTTGTTCTGTCCAGGTATACCCATTTTTATGTCATTCCTAGATTCTCCCAAATAGTAGTTACTACCCTCCACTTTGGAAAGTGCTCTACAGGTAACACAACCAAATCCTCTGGAAAAGAAATGATAAATCCTACTCCCATCAAATGACACCACAGGGGATTACAGTTGATTCAATTTCTATTTGTAGCAATATGGGCAAGAAGCCAGTCTGTGATTTTTTTCAATTTTTTATTTAACCCAGAAAAAGAACCAATTATTACCACCTATTGATCAGACCCAAGATAATTCTAAACATGAACTCTGTAATATTCACTGAACAATGGGTCAATTACTTGTTACTTAGAGGAGAGTAATAGAAATTCAAATATAAAACTGAGCTAATAAAAGACAACAGTACCATGAATGAATCCTCACTTCACAGCTGTCTCTATTAGCTATTACTTTCTTTGTGACCAGGATTCCTGGTCTTGTTTGCCTCAGAATAATTCCTAAAGCACTTTAGGAGTAATAGTCCAAGGAAGTCCTCATAGAAATCCCAAATCTACAAATCACTAAGTCTAGAAATTCTGACTCAAACAATAATTCCAAACCGAGGCAGCTTTTCATTATTCAGACATATTCTGCCCAAGAGAATCAATGACTCATTGTTTATGTGAACAATCAGGACCATGCTTCTAGTGGTAAGAAATAGACACACACACACACACACACACACACACACACACACGCACGCATGCACGCACGCACACACATGGTTGTAAGGAAGTTACCACTAATAGACGATGTTGTAAAGGGAATATCTATCATCAGTATCAAGTCATTGTCAGTAGCATTGCATTAGAGTTCTCCCTGGCTAGCCCTGGTGACATTCATGTCACTGTGAATATTTCTTGCTCTATGTGAATCAATGAAACAAGCAAGACAGAACAAGTTACATTCAGCCTTGGAGGAAAGCTACCTAGATTGCTAAGGTGATTCTTTTACTCTTTTAAATTTGTTCTCATAACTTGACTTCAGAATTTCTGGTTCCTGATTGAAGCTCTTGGTCACAAAGCATCTGACGGGGACCACTGTTCCCTGCTTCTGTCATCCTGATCATGATGCTGTTCTGTTGCAGTCTATCTGGAGTCTCAAACACTTCTGTGCAACCATTCTATCATCATATGATAGCCATGATAATACAACAAGAACCAGGACAACAATTGAGCAATTCCTGAAGGATAAGGGTCTTGATCACTAGCCTTCCAGGAATTGGTCAACCTCACACAAGTGACAGAGTGACCCAAAGGTAGGACTGGGAGACTGAATCTTTAAGTGGACAAAAGCCAGACAATAGACACAATAAAATTCCAAACTACAGCCTCTACAGTAAATTTTAGCCAACTTCCCTTTTTGTCCCCACTTTCAACCCATGACCAATCAGAAGAGGCCAACTACATCCCCTAAACCAGTCATATAAGATACCTCAATTCACTTAGGCTACCTTCAGTTTCTCATGCCAACAATGTCTAACCACAGAACACCTAAAGTCTTCTTTGTCTTTTCAATATGGTTTCTCATTTTCGGCCTGTCTTTAAAACTCTGAAAAATGTATATAGTGGTGGCTGGGGCTGTAACAAGTTTGAAACAAATAGTTCTAATTTTGATGATTTTAATTCGTTTTCACACATTTTAATGCTGTCTACAAGCAATGGAGCATACTAAATACTACCAAGTGTTTTGATAATATAGAAAAGAAAATACAACTTAATAATTACTAGTTCTGCCACTCAGTACGTAGCTAATCTTGGAAAGTTAATTAATACCTCCAAAATCTCAGTTATCTTCTGAGAAATGAGGGCAATCAGATTACTTGCATAGATGTGGTGTAATGATTCAATGTGATTTTATAAGAACACACTTATTCTACTGTCTGGCACTTAAATAGCCAATCAGCAATGGTAACGGCAATAATGATGATGGGATGATGGTTTCTTGTATTTGTTGTGTCTTTCCACCTAGATGGTAATTGAATCTTGCTATTTTATACATCACATACCCACAATGATGTAAAGTACTTCTATGGCAGATAGTATGCATCTCACATATCTCTTAAATTTCAAACACATGCAGAGATACACATAATCAACTCATCTTGTTTATTCATTGCATTCCTTATCCTGTGGGATCAATTAGCAACTCAAGAACAATCTTTTCCATCTAAAACTCCCATCTCTTCTATTTCATTTATTTGAAAGAAATATCAAATTCCATTTGCAACATTTTATTACATGCATTTTTATGTACCTCATCTGTAAAATACAGCTATACTGTAATAATGTTCCTTAAAAATACCTTAATATTACCCAATTGCTTGTGCTGCAAATCTAATACATGGAAAGGAGTTCAACATTGATTTATACATACTTCAATTGTTTCCACACATTTATGGATTATTTTTTCATTTTCCCTTTTTGTTGAAATGGTGCTTATAAAAATAAGTAGTTACTAATTAAATTACCTTCATAGTTTTGACAAAGAGGAAAAGTCTGAAACAGAAGTAAATTTTGTCTCTGGATAAGGCTGCCCTAGTAGCAATGGCTTACTAAATAAAATCCTAGTACTAACTGTAGGATACCTACATATGAACTTTTGGTCAGAGAGGTTCCCTCAGGCCTCACAAATGATTCTGACTCTTATCAGTACTCTTGGTTACTCAACAGAACTACTTGATAAGATGATAATTGCAGAAGATACTACACACCTTGCTTACAAGACACAGAAAAATCAAGGTAGAGCTGAGATGAAAACTTCCTCTCTCTTGGTTAGCATTCATAGTGCCAAAAGGTGCTCTGTAGCCTACTTGGGGAGAAAAGGCATCAATGGAATTACACAGTGTGAAAACTATGAACTAAAATATCAATCTGCCAGGCAAAATGTACCCATGGGAGTAATAATGGCACAACTGTTATGCACACAACAAACCAAGCACTGGTTGGATTTGAGGCCCACTCCACAAAAGGGAACCCATGCCTCGCACTGTAAACCTGGTCAAAAACACATAGCTGAAGAAGTCATAATTCTTTGGGGGACGTTTACTACCCTTGTTTAGTTAGTTAACATAGTATAAAACTGCCTTCCAAATATCTGTTTATACCCATAAACAAATTCTAGTCTCAGCCATAATCAGAAAAGCCTCTCTTTCCAGTGAACAGCAGTGAATAGAGAGACTCATGGCTATACAAGGTACAAGAATAGCTGATAAATAAGTGCAGAGCCACAAAGAAGACATTTATAATACCCTCTCTAATACTCCAAGTACATCATGGAAGACAGGGTGGAAAGAATGTTTAAAAAAAAAACTAGAAGAGAGAGAAGGGCTGTAAAATGCTATCTTCTGGTCATGACACAACCATTGCAATCATAAACTCACAGCAGCTGTGGGTGCCTACACTAAGCATGCAAGACTGGCCCTACCAAAAATTAGTCATGAATCAGGGAGGAGTTCATGGGACCTTACCACTTTGCTGAAGTATCAGCTACTGATAGATTCTGGAAGAGGAGGGGTCTTGTCTTCAACTGTGTGCCCACTGGTGAGCCCACTAGGCTCCACTGGATAGTTCCAAACCTGTGGTCACACAGACGGTCCTGTTAAAAGCAGTGGGTCAGGGGCTGGAGAGATGGGTCAGTGGTTAAGGGCACTGGCTGCTCTTGTACAGCACTCAGTTTCGATTCCCAGCCACATGATGTCTAACAACCATCCATAACTCCAGTTCCAGAGGATCTGAGGCCCTCTTCTGACCTCCACAGGCATTGTGTGACATGAGTGCACTTACATACATGGAGGCAATACACTAATACACATAAAATAGAATAATGAATAAAGTATTTTTTAAAAAAGCAATGGGTCAAAACCAAAAGGATATGAATGTGGGAAAAGGATTTGTGGGGAAGAGGAGGGACTGACAGGGGTGGGAGGGAGAGAGGAGAGGGTAGACGTTGATAGTAATTAGAATGAATTATATACATGTATGAAATTGTCAAAGAACAAATTTAATTTTAAAATGAATATGCTGTCACCATTGCTGTGAGTTCCCAGCATAGACATGGAGAAGTGGATAAGAAATCCCAACACAACCTAAGTTTGATAATTGATGGCTGCTGGGAGGGGGGGAAGACAATGTTTTTACATGGATGGGACTCTTGGTGGGCCTAGCAGATAGACCCACACTGAAGGACATTTGTCTACACAGAAGGA
>NW_008349073.1:3888655-3888785 GCF_000622305.1 Nannospalax galili | reverse complement strand
ATATATATATATCCTATAGAGTTTGATTTGGGCAGGGGCCAGTGTGGGGAGGTATGAACAGGGGAGAAGATCCAAACACCATAAAATTACATTGTTTGAAAAAAAGAAAGTCGCAAGATTAAATATATCT